>NC_047518.2:17351291-17651291 GCF_902827115.2 Pseudochaenichthys georgianus
CGTTACATTTGAAAAACGAGTAATCTGATTACAGTTACTTTCGGAAAGCTGAAGTGAATACATTTTGAAATACTTATTGGAATTATTGCAGGTCTCCTTGAAAAAGGATCTATGATCTCAATGGGACCAATCTGGATAAATAAAGGTTTGAAATGAAATGAAATTGGTGGAAAAGTTTCCTCACAAAATGTAATATTCATTACCGGCAGAACTGTGTGCACACTGCACAGCGCTGCAGTCTTGTCTGTGAGCGAGAGAGAGATGCAGCGTGTCTGTGAGGCCCCGCCCCCGCACGAGATGAGAGAGAGAGAGAGATCTCTTTTAAATATGAAAGTTAGAAACGGAGATGGTTAGATAAAACGTGCAAGATAACGTTTATGTAGCATTTCTTATTGTCGAATGATGACATTCATAACGGGATGAAATCAAGTGAATGGCCTGCTGCTGCTGAAGGAATGGGGCAAGTGACTGGAACACGTTTTAAAAGTTATTACATCGTTTCAGATAATAATGAAATTCATTCTTTAGGGCGCCTTTCAAAGCACCCAAGGACACCTTACATTCATAACATATTCCAAGGAAAGGTTTTAAGACAGTACAAAGAATGCAGTCCGGGTGATGTTTATATGTGGGGTGCAGATGAGAGCTGTCCAGAATGACACCAAGATGTTGTGTTTGAGTTCTTGATAAGCCATGAAAACAGTAAAATAGTGTCTCCTGTGCACCAAAACATACCCATCTGTTATGAAAAAAGAAAGTATTCCAAAAGTAATCTGAATACTATTTATAAAATTCTGGGCTATATAAAAATCGCTGGCCCGCGATCGCGTCTATTGGTTACATTTCGGCCCTTGGACAAATGTAATTGGTGATCCCTGCTGTACATGATTGATTCAGTTGAATACTAAGTGAGTTCTTTGCATTTGCTTACACTTTATTCTTGGCCACAGGAAGGACTTGTTTTTTGAGAGGCTGGCAGGTGTCCATTATAATCTAATAACATGACACCTCAATATCCAGTCAGTATTTTCATAACTGTGTACAGCAGTACGGGATGCAGTGTTGAACTGATGATGGAAGCCACAGCACTTTGACTTGGTGCTACAGTACCACAGAGACCCCTCTAGCTTCAACAACTGTTGTCACATCTTGAGAAGGGTCTAGCTGCAGAGCTCCAGGCTCGGACCCACCCCTTTTACGGACCCTTTCCGGTTCTGACATTTGAAATCGAAGTCACATTAGAAATGCGTATTCCAGAGTTAAAATATCATGTTACATTAGTTTAATGCAAATAAGCCACAAGACATCCAACACAAAGACAAACGATACATTATCTATGGTAAAAAATTATATTTAAAACAAATGTAAAATATAAAGAATCATTTGGAATACTCTATAATATATCAATCTACGACTAAAACAATCAGATATACATGTATAGCACAACAAAGGACACTTTACCTATTATAAAAGTGTACAGAGTTGTTTTTTTAGTTAAATGAAAGTAGTGTGAGTAGAATATGTGCAAATCATTCAGGGTTTTTGAAAGTGAAAAACACCAAGGATACTGTGAAGCTGTGAGTTCTCTGCAAGCTAGATGTGATGGGAGTATTAGATATACAATATTAGTTTTGTCCAAACTTCAACGTTGTTTTTTCAATTCATGAAAATGTATCCTAACATTTTAATCGCCAGCGGTTATCTTTTTCAACATTTTGTTGTACTTTTTCAACCCTTTTGCATCAAATGAAAGATAGTGATGGCTTGAATGCCAAACTCAGACTTCAAAACGTAGTCAACAAAATGTATTAAAATAAAAAACATGAATATAAGACCAATTTTGAGGGCAAAAAACAATAAAAGGGATGTAGAATAACCAGTGAGGTAAAATGAACGGATATACTCCAGTGATATGAAAAACGTTATCACAAATGACACAATGACAGGTTAGAGGCTCTTTCCTAGCGAGTGTTAGAACTGCTGAGAATGCACAAAGAGTGCTACAATGAGAACCAGCAAGAACAATGTGGATTTAATCACTCTCCCGGCTCGAGGTGTCCGAGTGTGTACCCTCCACTGCTCTGTTCCACAGTGCAGAAGGCAGCAGCTTTTTGATCAGGCAGACTTCAATGCAGCACGCACTGGACATAGGAAGTGACAGTAATGGAGCCAGAAGACTGCTAAACTCTGCAGGAACGTGATGAGGAGAGGCCTTTCTGCTGACACTGGGAAGATGGTGGTATCAAATGTCAAGGAGTGCATTAATTCCAGAGTAGGACGGGATACATTTGTCTTTCTGATTGAATGGTATTAAATCTGTAGAAGTCCGTTTTTAAAATGAAGCCATTTTTGAGTCTACTCTTATTTATTAAAGGAAGTTGATCTGACTCAACCACTCTATTGATTTGTGTGCTATAGAAAGATATTGTACTTTGCAGTTGGTCGAAAACCAGTGGCCAGAGATACAATCTGAGCCCCTGCTGTGCTGCTACATGCCGAGCATTACAGCCGCTCCACTGATCAGCATCGCAGTCGGTCAGTTTCTCTGGAAAATTACGTATTCTGTTGTATTCTCCCAGGATTAGGCACGTCTACAGATTACTGCAGGTTGTTGGTGGTGGTAGTGATAATCCTAGCCCTGTGCTACATTCTCTGCTCTAATCGCCAGTAGGATAAACACTACTGCTATGACAACAGCAAATGTGTGTTGTGGCTGTCAAACACATGGCCTTGGTCTGTTCTGAGTGCACTCTAGCAACTTAGGCAACAGAGTTTTTTGAAAATCCGATGTTATGCTCTTTCTGTTCTGATGAAAAATGGTTTCATGAATGCAGCCCTGACATTTTTCAGTCTGTAATTATGGGAAATGGTGACCTTCATGCAAGTATACCCAAGCGTGCTTAGTGTTAGTGTGTGGACAAAACAATGAGTGGTTGTTGCATTTCGGGATGAAAAACATCTTAAACCTGAGTACTCTTGTGATTTTTCAAAAGATAAAAACCTCTTTATGTGGGGAAAACATTTATCAAAAAAGCATGAACTTTTGTATATTTGCACTACCTTCGATGCTGTGAATGTCGTTCAATGCCAAGTTTCAACAAATTTAAATAAATAGTTGAATCTTCAACTGTAGAATTAGTAGCCATCTATTTAGTATGACACTTCACTATCAAAATCAATGCATGTTTCTAAATGCTAAACATTCCACTCCGTTTACTGGCTAGCAACTGGCTTTTACTTGTGCTTCACTGCTGGCTAAATGTGTTTATCAGACCTTTTAACCCTCTAGAAAACAGCTCCAACTTGCAGCAAAAAATAGTTAAGGTTTTTTTTGGGGCAGACAGCCAAAACAATTAGCTAAAGACACTAAATTGTTCATGGAGCTGAAGGGATACGCCAAGTCGGGTAATCCTGTGTGGGTTAGTCGCTACAAATCACACACCTTTTGGTATTACATCCACTAATTTGAACCATAGTTTTATACAAACATAATGATGCAGCTTTACACATTAGATTAGCATTTGTATTGCACATGCAGAATGATAGACATGATGTGGTTTTCATTTCGATGAATGCTTTGCTGTATCTGTGTTATTTAGAGTCACGACCCCTGAGTCACTGCTCTGTTTTGCAGCTTTTTGTTGTTGACTGCTGTAAACTGGGGCAACATGTCATTCAGGTCACATTTGAATGTTTAACCAGGATACATCTATTTAATGTGTACAGCATCTGTACTATGAGCGGCTGTTTCCATTTCACCCAGTACATGTTTGTCTTTTATTCATAACAATCCAGCGGTAATCAAAGTGAGTGTTTAGGGATGGGGTGTCGCTCCACCCTGAGGGTCCTCCCCATCTCATAAACGGTAACATCACCAAAACAGAAACGATAAAAAACAACAAAAAAGGTCACTGTTTTTATAGGATTTAACGTGCATGTTTTCTCTTTGAGGCAGATGGAGTGTTATTTGTCCCCTCCTACCTCCCCCAGAGTTTCCCACCCCAGCACATGTCACTCATTTTGATGAGCTGTCTGCTGTAACCTAGGGGAGGTGTCCACCTCTCGCTGCAGGCTATAAATGTGCAGGTAAAACAACAGAAATGCTCAGTGTTTTTGAACACGTCTTTTTCCAGCGGTCACATGTTCCTCACTGCTCTCTGTTGTTGTTGTTGCTGTGACCTTTCCACAGCTGCACGACAACAGCCAGCACTGTACACCCCTGGAGCAAGTTTATGTGCATGTGACTTGTCATTTAAAACCCAGGCATATTATTAATGTTGATGAATGTGTGAATTGGTGCGTTTTGTAGTTTATTGGCTAGCGCTCTAACACATTGTATGTGATAGACAAAGGGGCGGGACATATCTGACATATCCCTAAGCAGTTGACCAGTTACAATAGAGCTGGCCAGCTAACCAATCAGAGCAGACTGGGCTCTGGTTTGAAGATTAAAGCATGTAAACACATTACAGAAGAAGCACGTATGAACCTGAATGGGAGCCTTATAGGGCTCCTTAAGTATTTGCATTTTAATAAATGTACTTTCAATAGGAGTATGTTGGCGGTGCAGCACAACAAATTAACATCCATACGTATCCTCGGGAGGCTCGATCGTTGGAAAGTATTGCCTCGCATATCAGATCAATGTACAGAGGTTGAATGTCACCTAGTGAAATGGGTGAAAGTGAGCCTGCAGGCTATGGGCACCAGCTAATGACATTTTGATGCCGCTTTATTTAGAACTATATTTTTACAGGATTACAGGCTCCGTTTCCGACTTCAAAGGCGAGCTTTCCCCAATGCTAGGGGTAGGAAGTCTATCTGCACCCAGTATAGGATGGTTCCTAACAATTGTGTGTTTTTTTGCTCTGACTCAGACCGCTTCCATGTGATCATTTTTAATCTGATTTGCTTTATTTTTTTCATCCTTTTCCCACTTCACTCTGTTAATAATCCGTGAAGTGAGATACGCGGCGTGTTTTGTGTGTGGATTCTCTCAATTTAGATTAGTGCTTTCATCACTTTTCAGATGAGGGATAGAGTTTCTATTTAAACGGTTCTGGACTGGTGACAGCTTTGCCCCACAATAAACACTTATATGGGCGTTGTATGTTTGATCACGTTAATATTTTCTGCCGCTCATGTGAATTCATTTCCTAGTGCTGATGTGAATGCATTTTATTGGTTGCATTTAATTTAAGTGTGGAGTGCATTTGAGCAGGGATGCACAGTCTATGATAACAGTCTTATGTCACAATCTCGTCCAATCTTATTTTTGTTACATTTCTCCTGTGCTTACATTAGCGGGGAGATCAATTTCATCAAAAACAAGCGCTACTCATTTATCCCATTTCTTCTTGTTATGCAACCTGCAGTAAAATCAATCCACAGGCAGCAATTGAGAAACAAATGCGAATACTGCATCATTTGAAGCGAGGGCAGATTTATGGTCGAAGCCAAATTATGGAATCATACAAAGTCAGTTTTTTAATCGATTAAAACACTTGTTTGTAACTTTAATTTAAAATGCTTAAATCCATTGTCTAACTCTTTCATTCGGTTAATATGAAAAAACTATTACTTTGATTAAAACTCCCTTTTTTTCTTTATGTACTCAACTAAAATACTGTTGCATACAGTATCACATTTTCAAGGGTATTGTAAAACTAGCTTAAACAGCTGGAAAAAAAGCAACCAAATGATTATTAAAATAAAGACCAGACTCACCTTCTTTCATTGGCTTTTAATGTGATTAATGTTTTTCCTTGTAGTGTAGTTGTCAGCTCGATTTTAATTTGACTTTTATTTTTTATATCAAAAGTGCAAAAGCACTTGATAAAATAAATCATTATTTGTCCAACATTTTTTTGCAGATTAATCTTCGTTATTCTCATTTAAACAAAATGGTGCAATCTGGACATATTGATCGATAGCAGATTAAGGCATATACTCCAATTATGCAGCACTCGTACTGCAGTTCCTGGCTTATGATAAATATCCATGTTAAATTCAGATACGGTCGACCTCTCGCTTTAGCGTCTACCTTCTCATTACAACCTCTTTCTCTCCTTCTGATTCCACCTCTTAGTATCTATTTGTACCTCCCTTGGCTCCTTTCTTTCAACTCCTCTTTCTCTGGATGGATGGTGCTCAGCTCGGTGCAGCAGCTGGTGCCCCAGGAAATCTCTGACCTGGGGTGAACACTGCAGAAGAGTCAAATTAACGTTTTATTTCATTACTCACATTTAAACACTGGCAGCAGCAGCAGCTCTCAATGTCATCCAGAGGATAAAGGCTGCTCAACCAGGGGGAAACGACACCATCACCATCACAACAGCGCCATCACAACACAGAAAGACCACACAAATGTGCATCTCCATAACTAGAAGCAATGCTGCAGTTATTTGAACATCACTATGTATTTTAGACCTAATCAGTTATTTGTAATGCCAGAAACATCTTTCTCTTCCTGTTGTCTCTTCCTCTCTTTATCTCAGAGGATACAGTATGATACATGCAAACAGATTGGGCCAGCGGTAGCCAGAGCGCAGCGGGGAGAACACCTCGGGGTGCTTGGATGTGTTTGTTAAGTATGGTAATCTGCTGGGGGGGAAATGGCAGAGAAAAAACAACAACAACAACTGCCACCATTTCAAAGATGTGCAGGCATTCTCTATATTGGCTTTTATCCTCGTGGCTCAAAGTATTTCATATCTTATGTAAGGACAGATTAGAAAAAAGAAATACCGAGTTTATACAAAACGGCATCAAACAGCCGCTAGTTAGGAGTCAGATATGCAGCTTGTTCGGCTATCTCCCTCTGCCATTACATCTAACTCAATTTACTGACTGCTGTGACATTTTTGTGATCATGAAAAAGTGCAGAGGCTGAATTTATTGTTGCTGGGCCTCTGCCTTTTTTGATGAATGCGCTCTGAGCTCATCCTTATCTGGCAGGAAGCATTTAAACATGACGCGTACCATTGTTTTTCTGCCTTTTTTCATAATTGACCGATCGACCATGGCATCTAAGGACAGCCACATTGGATGGAAAGTGACCAAAGTCTAAGTGATTCAAATGAAGGAGTTCATGGTAGTCAGTGGAGAAAACAAATGTAGGAATTATCTTTAATAGATTGTAGTATGCTATTGTCGAAGTTAGATACTGTAGTATCTTTCATATATATCTGGGCTGCATACTGTATTTGGAATTTCATTTACCACATATGAGAATTACTAATTATCTTTCGAATTATTCCAATTTAGATATAAAAAGTTTAACCAAAGGGAAAACTCGAGTCTCCACTTTACGGCCCTAGTCCGGAAACTTTAGAGGTGCGCAGTCGCGATCAAAATGGAGGCCAATTTTAAAGATAGTTGTGGTCCGAGCAAGGGTGTTGAAAGTATGGTGTAGAAATTGGGGATGGGGGGGCCGACATAATACGCCACTCGCCCATTTTACGTCATGGCTAATGTAATCCAATTGTGAGATGTTGTGAGGCGCTCCTCCCCGGGGGGGGTGCCGGAGAGCTTCAGGGGAGGCGCTGTGTGATACAAAAATAATAACAAGAAACAGTGAAATCTAGCAAGTTACTTCAGCTAACTTTATGCGAGTGGCAACATGGATACATTTTTAGTGAAGTTACCTGAAGTGAGAGAGGAGACAGCGTGTGGCAGTAAACGGAGGAAGTATGACCACGATTATTTGAAGCTAGGATTTTCATGGACCGGTCCTGGCAGGGGCGGACTGGCCATCTGTGTGTTCTGGAGAATCACAGAACGACTGGTCGTCAGCGGGCCGTTGACGGATGGCTCGGTTCGCTGACGGCTGACACCGCCCTCTTTTTTAATTTTAATAATAGTTACTTTGATCAAAAGCAAGTACCGGTCAAGGCTGCAGCCAGAGGATGATCTGCGTTTATTCCTGTCAAGGTTCAAGGCTCAAGGTTCTTTATTTTGTCATAGGAGCATAGCTACATAGTAGTTATGTCTATGAAATTCTTAGGTCACAGGCTTCTCCAACAGTGCAACACAATAACACAGATAAACAGAAAAATATAGTGTAAGTAAATAGTAATATAGTAAATACAAAAGAAAAATAGTTTTAAAAAAGTGAAATAGTGCAATAAGAGTCTAAATGCAAGTTATTGGAATGATATAATAGATAAATAATTACTAAGTAGCAGATGAATGTTATGGATGTTGTTTCAAAGTAAATTTGTTTAGCAGTCTTATTGCCTGCGGGATGAAGCTGTCTCTGAATCTGGTGGTTTTAGTCCGGATGCTGCGGTAACAGGCAGAACAGTTTGTGGCTGGGGTGATGGGGGTCTTTTATAATCCTGAGGGCTTTCTTCCTGAGCCGCTGGGAGTAAAGGTCTTCCATGGATGGCAGCTCCGTCCTGGTGATGGTCTGTGCAGTGTTCACCACCCTCTGTAAAGCCTTACGATTGAGGGCGGTGCCGCTCCCATACCAGGCCGTGATGCAGCCAGTCAGGATGCTCTCTATGGTGCACCTGTATAAGTTGCAGAGTATCGTGGAATCCATCCTGGAATCCATTCTTCTCAGGAAGAAGAGTCGCTGTCAAGCTTTTTTGGTGATGGTGGTGGTGGTGTGAAGAGTCCATGTCAGGTCCTCAGTGATGTGGACACCGAGGAACCTGAAGCTGCTGACTCTCCACCGTAGTCCCATTGATGGTGATGTGTCCCTCTCTCTGCTGCTTCCTGTAGTCCACAATCAGCTCCTTTGTTTTGCTGACGTTGAGATGGAGGTTGTTATGCTGGCACCAAGATGTCAGGTTTGCGACCTCTCTGTACGCCGTCTCGTCGCCGTCTGTGATCTGGTCGATGACGGTCGTGTCATCAGCAAACTTCACGATGGTGTTGGAGCTGTGTGTCATGCTGTGTGTCACGCAGTCATGAGTGAACAGGGAGTAGAGGAGAGGGCTGAGCACGCAGCCTTGAGGGGCTCCGGCGTTGAGGGTCAGGGTGGAGGATGTGATGTTTCCCACCCGCATTGCCTGGGGTCTGCCCATCAGGAAGTGCAGGATCCAGTCACAGAGGGCGCTGTTGAGGTCTCTATCTACATTGCATCCCTGCATCATCCTTCTGTGCGCATCAAAGACGCAGACTCATTAAAGGCTTCTCAATTCTCAAATTTCCCCTCCTCGACTCCTATCCTCGTGACTTAGTCCCGCCCACAGGAGATGCGAGCGGAGGAGTCGAGGAGGGGCAGCAGGCGGTTAGAGAAATGGGAAATCCTCTCCTCTGAGCGGTCATTTTAAAGAGACGTCCATTAATGATGACAGGAGGCAGCAGCCCTCTGTCTGATGGACAGATGTGTTCATGATGACTTATATATTTACTTTGATTCATTCACAGTGCGGTATAATGAGACAATAACAGGCTACAGATGCGGACATATATAAATATATACAATTTCAGAATCAAACAAGTATGAGAGCACTCTCATAATAACGTAACACAATCAGAGACAAAGTTGACTTTCAGTGTGTTGCCGGGAGCATTATAAGGATTTATCCACGATGTTGAAAATGTTAAAAACAAATGTTTAAAAGATAAAAAGGTTTTAAAAAGTTGTTTAATGTTTTAAGGAGGTGACGCTACTCACCCAATCAAATTGGTGAAGTCAGTGAGTCAGCACGATAGATTCAGAGACGAGACAAGAGGAGAGAAACAGCAGTGAGTCATTTAAAATGGTGTGCTCAAAAAAGAGAAAGGTAGACAAAACAGAGCATTTAATGAAATGTTCTCTTACTGGACCTCTTTGAAATGCAATTGAATACCCCTGCTTTATAGCAATAATAATAATAATAATAATTGCAATAATAATTGGGAGGGTGGCGCGGCTGTTCTTATGTTCTCTGAGGGGAGGCTTACCTTCCAACACTTCCAACACTATATTTATATATATTATATATATATATATATATTATATATAGGCTATAAAAAACATGTATATGTATGACTAGTGCGTAATACAATATATATATATATATATTTGTATACCCTATTTATAGACCCTTCTTAATACCTTTGCACTGTAGTAAACATGTACTGTAAAGTATGCACAAGTCCTATATACCCATTAATATCCAATCATGCCTATGTCATTTAAAATATAGTGTATATTGTGTTTGCCAACCAATCTATATTTGTGTAGTAAATAGAAATGTAGGCCTAGAATAAGTATATGTGTGGTCACATAAGACACCTTGTTCTGATTGGAGGTAGAGCCTGTAGTGGTTTCTAGCACATATTCTTATGGGCTTGACTTTACAGGACTCTGTAATGTATTCAGAGAAAGAATAGTGGTCTCAGAGCGCTATTAAAACCTCAAAGCCCAAGCTTTTCTTTATTGACTCTGATTTCTGACTTTACAACAGAATGCAACAGTATGGCAAGGCAATTTGATTTATATAGCACTTTTCAGCACGTGGCGATTCAAAGTGTTTGAAGTATGGACAAATTCCAATGTCATTACTCAAGCTCATGCCTTCAAACACTAAAACTACTATGCCTTCCTCTTAGGGTAGTAAACCACAGTTAGGTGCATGACTGTTTATCCCTCACTTGTACAAAACAAACCTAGAAAGGTATGACATTGAGTTAATGAAGCATCACCTTGAAACTGACACACTGGTCATGACATCCCTCTTGGCTTTTTAGCTGATGGCAACACCCCCTCACCAAATTGCATGTTTAAAAATAGAGTTTGACAGCAGCAGAAGAGTTGTAGAGAAATCAGAGCATGGAGACATTTCCGTAGTGAACGTGGGTATTACGAAAGGGAAGAAGGTGCCAGTTCTACTAACTTTAAACCAGGTTCACAAAAAGGCTAAGTTAGTGGCGTCGACGACACGCCAGTGCTCATCAGCTTTCTACACGCAGCTTGCTGCTCGCTCCACTTACTTGACAGTGTAGCATGCTTTTCTCTTCCTCCCTCAGATCTAAAGTAATAATCTAAGTGGCCTTAGAGGCTATTGAGTTTGTACCATGTGCTTTAGTGTGGCTACATTGGCTTCTGTTGTCCAGAGAAATTATGTGAGAGAGGTTTTTGTTAAAGTAAAGTATGCCTAAAAACATGTGACTTGAGGTCCATGAAACTTTTTAACCACACTTCATTTACAACTATTCAAATAAAGAATGATGCTAGTATGATTGGAGTTGGGAAAGTATCTTGTTTACTTTGTTGCAGAGAGATAGCTTACGGGATGGAAACCACTTGTGTCTGTATACTTAATATGAAGCTATCAGCCAGTTAGCAGCGTCCTGAGAGGAGCTTACCTTTGTGGTTAGACGCGACTATTTGTTCAAAAACATCAATGGCGGTTATTAAGAACTTGTCTAAGATGCTGCAATAGCATGACTGATATCAGAAATTAAGGGTATTGCTTCATTAAAAGAGAATCAAAGAGTTGGAAGACTTTTTCGTTGGCTCTTTTCCGGTCTTGCTTTGCTAAGTGATTGACAGATGGTTTATCCAATCACCTGCCGAGTATTTTTATTTTAAGCGTCTGCCCTTGTTTAAACCTTCCATCGACCATTTTTTGGATAGTTCTGTGTAACAAACCATCTAGTGTGTTTACAATTGTGCTAAGATAACTAGCTGCTGGAAATGTTGAATAATCCTTTCAAAATGTATATTATTCAAACACAGCTTATGCTGCACGCATGCTCGGTCAATTGTGTGATATCCAAAACACTATGCAGAAGGACTTTCAAGCAGGCCTGAGTTTTTAATTCCGCCTTTTGATTTATGCACTCTGAATTTATGAAAACTGCATGGTTATAAAATATTTTTTTACCCCTAAAACTCCCGCACACATGCATAGACAGACACACATATCCATCTTATTTTGAAGTTCCACTGGAGCGTCTCTAAATGATTCCTGACAAAAGTACCGGGTGGTACTAAGGCATCTTAAAATAAACTGCCCTTTTCCTTCCGTCTCCTCCTGACTGCTGCTGCTGCTGAATTCAAAGCACATCTCTCCCCCCTTCCCGAGCTCTATTGCCTCGGGTTGAGCCTATGACTCATCATAAAAGACGGAGAGAGGTAGATAATCTGATGGCGCCCTGAACACTATGCACTCAGCATACGTAGAAAGAAAGGAGCTGTAGCTGATGAATGACCATTAAGGTGACTTCCAGACTCAAAAAAAATCTGTCAATTATTTATTACACTTTAGTTCACAATTTCCTTTTCACAACATCAAGGTTAATGACCCAAGTATCAAGTAAATAATTGATGACTGTAGTTTATGATTTATTTAATATATGATCATGTGAATTCACTCTTAAACACATTTAAGTCCAATTTAATTGAGTATAAAATACAAATCGAGAACAAAAGCATATTGAATAGAATATAAAACCTTTTTAAATAGCTGAATCCAACCACTTTTGTAATTTTATGTATTAAGCAATATAATTATGCGATAACATTTTAAGACTATAATGAATTAAAAGCTAAATTAATGTAGCTATCCTTTAGCAGCAGGAATGCTTAACTGTCTGCCTTTCATCTCCTCTTAATGCACCATTAGTTTGATGGACTTCATTTTATGAATCAAAATGTGTTCATTAGGATTAGATGTTATACAGAGCATGTTGCACAGTAAATAAGCATGAAATACTTGAATTAAATCAACTATAAAAAATAGAAGCTATTTGCAACCTGCAATGCACATTTGACTTTCATCAAAAATGAACTGGTTATGAACGAATTCCCGCCCAGACTTTGTGTGCTTTTGGATTCTTACATTGTTCTCCTGTGCATCTCCTCGAGATTTAAAAATAAATAAATAAAAATAAATCTCCTGAAATTAGACTTTTCCTTCTTATTTCTCAAATGTTTGTAAAGGCAGCATCCTATAAACTCATACTGCTGCTCTGTTTATTCCTCATGTATCTCGTATGGTGGTATATTTGTATCTGATACACATCCCAGCAAGTTCTGACTCGTACATCTAATTCTGATCAAACGTAATACACTCTGTGACCTGTGAGCAATGAGCTCAGTGCCATCTGATTGCAGCTTGTGATGTGTTTACAGTCTAACGGTGCTGATTAAGTGTTGGGAAGGTTGTTCTGCACCAGCCGCAGCTAAATTAAAATGGGGAGGTGGGATGGGGCCTGTCATCACCAGCTTTAGCACTTCACACACAGAAGAGATATGCCACAGAGTCAGCAGCTACTGCTTGATCGCGTGACAGTCAATAGCTATCACACTCACACTGAAGTATTTCCCTATTCATTGTGGAAACTCTAAATGGTGATCTTTTAACATCGAATAACATTTGACAGTTTGCTGAACCCTTCTCTCAACAACGATTGTCCAGCTTAGCAACTGTTACCAGGCAGTTTAAGCTCTTACCACAGCTCCAAGTGTTAATTGAGATACTTGACATTTGGAGGATGGTGTTTTTGACATTTCCTAAATCAAGATGACCAAAAGTATGTAGTCATTTAAGTGCCTTTAACATTGTCTGTTTTCCACAAAATGAAGGGGAAAAAACACAACTAATTCCGCCAGAGCCGACAATTTCTACTCATGAAGCCAATGTTAGCTTATTTAGCTAATGTGTGTCTTAGCTAGCATGTTGGGAATCAGTATTCAGATCCTTTACTTTAGTCCAAGTACAAATACTATGGTCTAAAAATACTCCATTACAAATAAAAGTCCTGATTTCAAAATGTTAAGAAAAAAGAAGAAAAGCTTTAGAATCAAAATATACTTAAAGTACAACAAGTACTCATTCTGTACAATGTCCCATTTCGGAAATAATATAAAGTACAGAAGTATTATTATGGTTACAATTTGATCCTGTTTTAATACATGAAATAATATTTTAGTATCGCAGTTAGTCAATGTGGACCAAATGTAAAACTTGAAATACTGATAAGATTAGTGCTACAGTACTGCTGCATTAAACCATAATCAGCATATCATGTTTTTTTACGAATAGCTGAGTGTTGAAACAGATTTGCCTCTGAAATGTATTGGAGTAAAAGTATAAAGTAGCAGAATGAAAATACTCAAGTATTTCACAAGTAGTTTTTAGACATAGTTGTACTTTACTTAAGTTCTTAGTTACTTTCCACCAGTGTTGGGAATCCACACTATCAACATCAGAATCTCTAAAATCAGTATTGAAAACATTCCGATTCGCCCTAGAACCGTTTTGTGCTTTATAGCAGTCTGAACAAGGTCTAAGAAATGCAGGTCTTTCATCAACAATAACATTGTGCCATGCAGGAAGAAAAAACTAGACAGGCGTATCAACAAAAACTAAGTGGCAGCACCCCCCCCAAAGCAGTAAACCTAGGGGAAACACTGAGCTGGATAGTGCTTACACGAAGTAATGACATATCTTGGCAAAACAATTTAAAAGTCTCTTTACTTTTCTCAATATCTTCCCAGCAATTATCACTAACTGAAGCATAAGAGGTTATCCCAGAGACATGACAGAATCCTATATTCATTTTCACCCTTCTTGGCTTGTGGAATTGAGACATCCATATTTGATGTCCTTCTTATGTTTTTATAAGAACATCCTCTCTCCCAGACCTGCCATTCAAATCATCTCCTCTGGTCTCCATGTGGCACAGAGGAATGCATGGATCCCATAGAAAGAACATGTGCAGCAATGAGTGGATGGCTAGCAGCGGTTGAGTCAGGAAATGAAGTGTCAGCTTTACAATTCCTTTTACCTGATAGCCTGCAGGGGCACAAATCAGGGGCGTCGCCTGGATCTGAAAACATTCGGGGCTTAGCCCACAGTGGCGGCGGCCGCGGCGCTACAGTGGAATGTTCTACTGCAATACTCCCCACACGCACACACAGTACACCCGCGACTCTTACAATGAAGGCTCGATAATCAGCTCACGGCATATAGGCAGGGGTAAAGTGCTATTTTTAATGAGTGGGGTGTGGTCCTCACCTCCTCTAGGGGGGTCCGGGGGGGTATGCTCCCCCGGGAAGATTTTTTTTACATATTGAAGTTAAAAGCATCAATCTGGTGCACTTGGAGAGCAAAATGAAGAGATGTATGGATACATCTCTCAACACCCATATGAAACAGAACTGTAAACAGATTTTCTTTTTCTTTATGGATATTTTACAAATCACTCCCCTTTTAACTGTATTCTTGTTTTACTGCCATATAGTATTTCATAACTGTTTTTCCTTTATTCTCTTATTTTTTTTATAATGATCATATGAAGGTGTGCCGTGGAAATAATCTTTTGAATAATTTGTGACCAAACCGTTTGAGACCCACTGAGATAACTATCTAAACACAGAGTCCTTTAGCCCACCTGAGCCTCTCAGTCTATCAGGAGAGGACTCTCCTCCAGTTTGTTGTGGAACAAACAGCTCCTTATGTCCGTTAGTGCAGCTAGCTAACCAGATGCTAACAACACTCTCCTCTATCTCTCTGTCTCTCTCTCTCTCTCTCTCCATGTCTCTCTCTCTCTCTCTCTCTCGCTCTCTCTCTCCCTCTCTCTCTCTCTCTCTCTCTCTCTCTCTCTCCTCTCTCTCTCCTCTCTCTCTCTCTCTCTCTCTCTCTCTCTCTCCTGTCTCTCTCTCTCTCTCTCTCTCTCTCTCTCTCTCTCCTCTCTCTCTCTCTCTCTTCTCTCTCTCGCTCTCTCTCTCCCTCTTCTCTCTCTCTCTCTCCTCTCTCTCTCTCTCTCTCTCTCTCCTCTCTCTCCTCTCTCTCTTCTCTCTCCTCTCTCTCCCTCTCTCTCCTCTCTCTCCTCTCTCTCTCTCTCTCTCTCTCTCTCAAAATGCGCTATTGCCACCAGGGATTGCCACACACATAGAGAGCCAAGCTTGAATAGAGTGGCGAAGTCCCTCCCCTTCCGGGGGACCTCCATGGGACCTTATTTCGGAAAAATTATGTATTGAAGTCAATGGAGAGAGAAAGATAATCTTTCGATCCCGTTTCAATTGTGCCACGAATTACACATATGTTTGTCAATTTACACATTTGTTTGTGTGAAACGCTTAATGAACTACATCTCTGGTCTCGCAGAACAACACACGTCACCAAGATGGCCGTCACTACTGTCTTGTCAACAAAACGATTGATTCCCCTCACTATCACCACAATAAAACACGTCCAGAAGAATGTCATGCAAAGCTGCCTGCCTGCCTTTGATTCTCCCTGAACTGCCGGATCTTTTAATGTCAACGATGTGTGCAGATAGCATGAAGTAGAACAGATCGCCGGTGCTAATGTAGCGTTAGCATTAGCATTTCTCCCCCGGGCTTGAATGGTGTATTATAGAATGATCACACCGGTGTGACAGTACTCTTCAAAGGGTTCACGAAATATGACGATTTACTCTTACTGTTTAACATTTTGGGTTATTTAATGTTACTTCATATTAAGGCTAATAAAAATGACAAGGCTGTAATGCTAACTAACGTGCTAGCTACTAGCTAGGTAGCTAACTTCATCCAGTCACTCCTGGTCCTTTCATCAGATGGGAAGCGAAAGAACGAGCAAAACCCATTGCTGGTATGATAACAACCTGGTACTAAGCACACAGGCATCTTGTTAAAGTTATCTTATCTTAGCCAGTGCCATATATATAGATAGATTATATCTATATGGCACTGATCTTAGCTATCTCTTAGTGGAGGAAAACAATTGTGACATCACTTACGTGACTCTGGGATTTGTAGTCTTTCTAGTTGCGTATTTTTCATAGTCTTATATTTCAACAGTTTTATGACAAACTGTGACTTTTTTGACATGGAAATAATTTTTTAAGATTGACAAACATCATATGTGTAATTCATGGCACAATTCAAACGGGATCGAAAGATAACTTTTCTCTCTCCATTGACTTCAATACATTATTTTTTCGAAATAAGGTCCCATGGTCCGGAAGTAGATGGGCGTGACTTCGCCATTCGATGACACAAGCACACTTTATTTCCATGCAACTCTCTGATTGGTCTGGTGTCTTGCCTCTGTTGCATTCACTGAACACGGGAAATTACAGCCTGCCGTCCTCTCGTGTCATGAGGTTCACATAAAGCACGGTTAATGTATTATATTATTGAGGGAGAATTGTCCGGGGCTACAGGCCAGGTGACGCCACTGGCACAAACAGTCATCGTCTGCACAAATGGAGCATCAGTTGTTAATGTTGACATCCGACATGTTAACAGAGTGTTCAATTATAGGTTGTTTTCATGCTTCCGTTTCTTTCTAAATAGACACAGACCTTATGCAGAAATAGGAAAACAAGTCTGTCACTCAGGGCAGTATCCATTACACTATAATCCAGGGGGCGGTATTGCACCTAAAAGCTGTTTGCCAGCCGCCCTTAAACAACAAATGAAGAACAAGAAGAAACACAACAAAACAAACAAAATGTAAGAAGAAGAAAAGTTAGTATGGCGATTTCAGATAACACACTGTGGCCGTTTCTCAATCTCGAGGATACTGGCTTCCAATCCAATATTTCAAGGATGCTACGTCATCAAGTGGCGCAGCAGGACCGTTCCAATGTCCAGCATACTTGGAATTCCACCGAGGTCGCGTCCTTGGTTTGGGGGAAATTTCGAGGCTGCACATGGGTAGACTTCGCGTCCTTAAAATCCCCACAATGATTTGCGCACGGACCAATTTCAAAAACCCTTGCGGAGAATGGCTGAACCGACGCAGCACACATTTAAATGTAAGTATGTAGTGGCGTAGAACATGTGTTGGTAAATATGTTACTTTCTTACATTTGTTATCACCAGAAATGTGTTCCGTGAAAGTAAAGCAAGTTCATAATTAGATAGACATCGTGAGGTATTTATTTTCGGTACAGTTTATGTTGAAACCGTTAGAGTGGCACACTTGTTGGCCTGTTCCATTCTTCGTTTTCTGAAGCCGTGGCTTGGAAGTATACTTGCTTCGTTTCTGAAGGAAGTGACTTGGAAGTACGCGACTACCAAGCCATTATCTTCGAGATTGAGAAACGGCCTGTGTTTCTCAATCTCGAGTACGCTTGCTTGGTAGCACATGTCTTCCGAGCGTCTTGTTTCAGAAGCGAGGCAAGAATCCTGGCATTCAGAAAACGAAGAGCGGAACAGGCTAACAGGTGTGCGTCATATGAGAGGCCCGGCCTTACATTTTCTGCCACAGATTTGGGGAAATTGGTCCGTGCGCAAAGCATTGTGGGGATTTTAAGACCGGAGTCTACACATGTGCAACATCGAAATTTCTCGCTACGAAGTATGCCGGGCTCGATAGAATTCCAAGTATGCTTGACATTGGAACAGTACTTTGGCGGCACTCGATGACGTAGTATGCTTGAAATAGTGGCTCTGAAGCAGCTTTACTGGAGATTGAGAAACACGAGGCTGCACATGTGTAGACTCCGCGGTCTTTTCCAAATCACCGGATCCCGGCAAAAGACAACAGCAGTTCAACAGCTTATCCCCGCTGTTTTTAAGAAGCCAATAGACATGAAATCCGAGAGACCAAAATAAATAACGGAAGCTATTGGCATATATATTTCAATTGCTATGCGCCCTTGAAACACTTTCTTATCATTTATTATGTAATATTTTTAAGACATTCTTTTTAGTTTTACAGCTTGATGAAACCTTCAGCCATTATAGGTAATATGGCCATCTGAGTGTGTGTGGTACTGTTTGTGGTTTGTTTTTAACGTTGTAATAGTTAATTATTAAAAATGTTAGAGTTCCTTATTTGTATACTGAAACTTGCACTACGGTTAAAAAATAGATAACCACAAACCTGGAATTATGCATTTGGGACTTTTTTTCTTTGCTTTTTCTTGTTGTACCGAACCGTGACCCCCAAACCGAGGTACATACCAAACCGTGAATTCTGTGAACCGTTACACCCCTAGTAGCAGCTGCTTCCAGGTTTTAATTATGTGTGCAGATTTCTTGTTAGTTGCTTACGTTGATCCTTTGTTTTCTCCATTGTAGTTCACTGGAACAATCTTGTTGTTTACTACATAACAAGGAAAATGAAACGGATTGTGAAATTATGCAATAGCAAGGGACATTATCAAAAGGTTAGCACACTATTGTGTCAAATATAATTTGGAACTGAGAACTTGATTAAGTGATCAATCCAAATGTCAGAAAAAAAAGTTTTCAGGATAAAAATACTGAAGGACAGGGTTGTCATGATGTTTATGAACACACAGTAAACTTGCATCAATTAGATGTAAGTACAGTATGAACAGTGGATGTCACCCACACAGTCAGTGTGTCCCTGACAGTGGTTTAACAAGGCCTGATAAATGAGGTGTGCTCTGACCCTAGAGAGGGGTGGTGGAAGCAGACACTAAAGGCAGTGCACTGAAACCAACAAGGCTTTATGGCCGCTGTTAAAGCAGTAACGATGATTTTCCTTTTCACAAGAGAATCTATTGGCCAAATAAGTCTTTCCCCAAAAGATCATAACAAATAGATTTGTATTGTCTAATGTCCGTAAGCCTCATGTCAACTATTTATACTTGCTGCCAGCATGAAAGCGAGCTGCAGTAAGCCACCCAGGGGTCGCCTTGTGTTGCCATCTGGTTGTATGGAAAGTGGCATGTGACAACTGCAGGCACAGCTGGTCCTGCCAGTGGGAAATAATTATATGAAGTATGGCTGTAGAGAAACCTGTCTGCAAGCAAGAGCACTTATTTTTAGCAAAAAAATCTCCGCAGATCCTTATCTTGATGTGTTTACCTACCATCGCTGTGAATTTGATGGATATGGATTTGTGGTCGACCTTGAAATAGTTGATATCACTACTGTAGTGTGAGATAATTGGTTTGCAGGAAAAGGAAGTGGGGGTGTCAATTCCTGCTCAAAACAAGGTGACATACTGTATTTGTGTTTGATTAGCTCAGAGGGGGATTCCCTTATTAATGAAGTAACACTTGTGTTCTTGCATCACAGCTCTGCTGACACAATCTAAACATCTTGCAACACCCAAGTTATTCATGTAGAGTAGTGACTTTGTTTGTACTAGTGTTTTCCTTCTTAAAATGTTTTTTTTTAAAATACTTTTGAGATTTGGTTGAGCAGGGTATACTTGTACTTTTACAAGTCCTTTATTATAGATGTGTCTGTTGTTTGTGTTTGTTTTTAGTGTCAGGATGGAACCCTTGTATTTTTCTCTGCAAACAGAATCTACCTACGGGTACAAATAAATAACCTGAACCTGAACCTGACTTTGAATTTACTGTCAAACAACTCCAGGGGGTGTTAACTTTCATTTTCTTTAAGCTCCAGCTTAGATTCAGCCTAGAAAAGTAGTTGGTGGTAATGTACAGTTTGACATATTTCCCTGATCAAACCGTTTGAGAACAGTTTGAAATGCTATATCCCACAGTGATAGGACGTGTCCTCTAAAGTTCCATTAGATCACGTATACCACGTTGCCAGCACAGATGGCTCTGTCGTTCTTGGAGTTGGCTCGTGACTGCAGGTCCTGGGCCGTTTCTCAATGTCGAGTAAAGCTGCTGCATATCCACTATTTCAAGTATACTACGTCATCGAGTGGCGCCGAATGCTGGGCATTTCAACAGTCCTTCGGTGCCACTCGATGACGTAGTCTACTTGAAATAGTGGCTCTGCAGCAGCTTTACTCGAGAATGAGAAACGGCCCGCGTCTTACTGATGATGCTAGCGTGCTCCTGGCCATCCCTCTGAGGGTCATTCTGAGTTCAATGTCATGCAGAGGTAGAAGAAACATGCAAGACACAAGCGATATGACCCATACCTGTTAACCTGTCAAGAGGAGATGCTATCAAAGCCCGTGGTATTTGGCTGCATCAGCTCTTTATCAAACAATTGAGATAATATCCAACGTTTTGCTGAGAACGTTTAAAGGGGAAAGGAAACACCAATTACAGCTATAATATTCCGGTAGTTTATTCATTTTACAATGGATATTGATCTTAATATTTATTGTATATGATATTACTCGCCAAAAAAAATTAATTATCTGCCGGCCGGGTGGGGAATTCCGGGACCAGGCCGCCACCATTAGGGGAGTCCCAAATGGTGACGTCACTGGATGGGTCTTCGCTCCGGGTATCCATACCGGAAGTCAACACAACGTAGCAGATATGGCAGCGATGGAGGAATTTTGCAATGAGATGGACGTTTTGAACGATGAATTTGACTATTCGTCGGGAGATGACATTGATGTGGAAGCATCTACAGTTACCAGGCATCCCATGGACTATGCTTATGAACCGATTCGGTCGAATAGAGTGGCATACGATCCGGAATCCGCCGAAAGTACCGACGGTTCTGAACTCGCTGAGTGGGACCACCAGTTCCAGTACCGACTCGGTCTCAGAGGAAGAAGATGTTGCTCAAAACCCGGGACGAATGGACAACACAGATTAGTGTACATGTAACAATTGTATGGTGATGCCATCGGAAAATGTCAAAAAAATAAATAAAAACATACTCTGTTATCCTCTTAGGCCCCACGGAACCCGAAATTGCGTCATTTGCAGGAAACAACGTCTAAGGAACCTTAATATTTAATAAACTATGAATATTTTATATCCATATAACGGGAAAAAACTAATTTAACTGATCTTTTTCATTTATTTTTTCAAAAAAAACACACAATGCTAACAGTGAGCCTCTGAATTAGCCCCGAGCGAAAAATGCTAACCTATTACTGCACCGAAAATCACTCCTAGCTCCCTTATTACTTATCCTCGCTGCACATCCAACACATTGTTTATGATCGTAAAGACACAGAATCTCACCTCAACACTGAAAGATACAAACTCGCGAGGTTATCAACAAAAACGTACATCAAAACAAGTGGCACTAGGTACTAACATGCGCTAGGCTAACGGCTTACCTTCCTCATTGTCTGGTCTAAACTGGTCTTCAATGGCATTACAACGATAAAAACGATGTAGTTAATCCATAGGTTAATATCCAATGGGGCTGTGTCCCCTTTGAAATGTTCTGATAATCTATAAGCAATACAACTGCAATTCCGTTATCTGCTGTCCGCTCTGTGCTCCGTGCGCTCTGGGTCCTGCAATACCATCCATTGAACACCTAGTCCAGCAATACTAGCCTTTTTAGGGCTGTTTTCGACAGATGAGCGTGTGTATGCCAGTTTAATTAGTTGAGCTATAGAACACCCCCAATTCTCCATTGTACGTCATAATAGCTACCATTTAGTTTGGACGCGATTGCGTTAATTAATAAGGTCACACTGTGTCAGTAAATACATGTGTGAGCTAGTAATCTGGTAGTGCTGCAATATTTACCTCTCTCTCGGCAGCTGAAGCAACTCGTTTGGTGGCTCGAACTTCACGTTTGTTGACACTGTCATTGTCTTGCGCGGCCGACGTGCTGGGACGGTCGGTGTTCCCGACTGCATACGTTGAGAAATCGAATATTGTGGGAACAGATCCTGGCTTCAAATCCGATGTTTTGTATTGAACCAGGCATCCAGACTGGACTTTGAGCAGCTTCTCATCCTTTAGTGGCAGCCTATGGAAATGTACTTCTTCCTTCTTCGTATAAAATCCATTTGTGCAGCCTGGGGCAATACAATAAACTCCTGACGACGACCGTTTTCTTGTAATGTAAACTACTGGTGCATTGCACGCCATGTTGTTTGTTATTGAGCTTTGGCCCAGGAAGCCGTACCCACTCAGTGACGTCACTGGAAAAGTCCCGGAGCAATGGAAGCGCCCATGGTCATTAGGCACGTATTTCAAAAAATAAATTCGCGTATCTCGATCGTTTACATTGGAAATAGACTAGATAAATACATTTCCTAATGGGAATATTGTCGCATGGAAAGCAGTTTGAAAAGTGTTTCCATTTCCCTTTAAATTGAACTTGCATGGCAGCTGGAATTGCATGATATCATGAGATCACAAAAAAATCCATGTAGTCAACTTTAAGTGTTAGTCTGAACCACAGTGATTCAGAACATCAGCGTCATGGGAAGAGCTACGGGCATCTTTGGCCATGGTTTAGGTGCGTGAAATGACACTAGTGTGTCCAAGGGTAGATGGGGATATTAGTATATGGGTGTATTCACAGATTGGTGTACCGGAAGATGGGTAAATGGATGTGTAGATGAGTATTTGTGCAGATGGGTTAATGTGTACTGTGAAGCTGTGGGTATATTTTGGCTGAGAATATTTGTAGATGGTATATGCGTTGATGGGTATATGGGAAAATTGTTATATGGGTGCATGCACAGATATGTATATGTGTAGATGGGTAGTGTACTGTAAGTGGGTTGATCAGTGTGGGTTGATGGCTAGATAATAGATAGGTGTATGCGTTGATGGGTATATGAGAAGAATGGTATGAGTGCTTGAACAGATATGTGCAGATAAGTCCATGGGTATATTGCTGCATGCGCAGATGTTTGTTCTAAATCTGTATGTTTTTTTTTTTTATAGATTCTTTGATGCGTTGATGGCTAAATTGGATAGATTGACATTTGTGTAGCTGGGTATATGCATAGATGGGCATAGGTGTATGCATCAATGAGTATATTCGTAGAAAGGTGTATGGGTAGAAGTTGATTGTAGATGGACATTTAGGTAGTTGGGTATAGTGGTATTGTTTATGCAGTGTATTTGTTGTTTATTTAAGGGTCCCCATTTGAAGCACATGGATGGTTCTCAATACCTCCTGGTTCCTGACTTCCTGTAAGCCAAAATGAAAGTAAAACAATACAAAAATAGATCAGAAAAAATAAACAGACACACAGGCATTCACCCTGTGATTACATGCAGTGTCTTGTGTATAATTGCAATCAACATCTTTTCATTAGGAGTCAGCAGAATCTCAGGCTCTCCTCTCAGGGGTTGAGTCATATTGGAAATTAATTAAGCTTGAAGGAGGTATCTTTGCATATTGGGCCTGCTTCCATACCATATGCAATAAAAGGGACACTCTTCATCCAGCCTTATTGTCCTTGACATGTTTGCCATTTGAAACTAACATATAGTCCGGTGTAGTCATCCCAGTTGCATAATGTCCACTCCCAGGCTGAAAGCCCAAGGGCACATGGCCACAATTATCATGAAAGGTCATTTAGTATAGCAGAATACGATGCATCCACTCCGGTGCATGCATAATTCAGGAGCTCGGGGGTAGAATGTATTTTCTCGTAGATTCTGTAAGTGGTCAGATATCGGACAACTTATTAAGCCCCTTTCTGGAATAGTATTGATGCAAATTCAATAATCTTCTTGTTAAGTGGTAGAGGAGAGATCTGCTGCTGTGCAAATGTCTGTCGTGTTGAGTCAGAATTCTCTGAATCAGATGGGGGAAGGACCCAGTAACTGCCTGACTCAGAAGTGTAATGAGTCCTGAAACCCAGAAATGACTTAGCATTTGACCGGTTCCCTCGACTCGAGTCAATGGTTTTTTAAACGTGTGGTGAGACGTCTGAAAAACATATTTGTGGTTAACGCAAATATTTTCATATTTCAGCTTCTATGTGTCATAATACACGGCGGTGACTACCTATATTACTAAACGTCATCACGCCAACACAAGTCCTTATTTAATTAGCAAAACAAAGCGACCTAGATATTGTTTGTTTATAGCGTTACGTTAGATTGTTATTCCTGCCAGTTGCTAAATGTGGCCTTTATCTTGCTGAACCAAACGTGATGAGTATCATAAATGTGTAGATCACAACGTTTTTTTTTGTTGCAATATACCAAAATCGATTGGGGATATCACATTACATTTTGTCGAGGGACATAAGTAATCACTGCACCACTCTATGGTATTCAAGGTTATTTTGCCCAAAATGTTCACCCCATCGTGTCAATACTGACAATATTGAGCTCTGCCTCTAGTTAGTGTTATGTCTCAACATTGGGGAAACCACACATCTACTGAATAAACACTTCAAGTACATTTGAACCTCCTCTCCTTTGGTGGAAGTTGGAAACCGCATCCTCGGTCTGTAAAGTCTACTGTTTTCCGGACCAACTTATACTGAATTAATGGACTTAATCCTCGGAAGAAATGGAGGAATGTACAGCTTTATCTGCTCCTTAAAATCAATTGTCTGTTGAAATTGTATTGAGGCTCTTGAGCTCAGCGGGAAACGCAGCAAATGCTAATGTGTTTGTGTGTGTCTGAAATTGATTAGCTTTAAATTATTAAATGATTTCTGCCTCTAATGAAGATTCATCTCTTGGTGTACCTGTGTCACTTGCAGAGGTGTGTTTGTGTGTCCTCTGTGAGTGAAGAGGGAATCCAGGCAGAATGTGTGGGAGCAGAAGTGCACACGCAGACAGCTTTTACTCCACAAATGAGTAAAACGATCTATAGAAAGGATGGGATTCTTCACCCCTGAGATCTTCATGTCTCTGTGCTGTCGGCTGTCTGCTATAAATGTCAAAACAATTCCCTTTTTTCCATATTAGCCCAGGGACACATGCAGCACTGTGTGTGTGCTCTGTAAAATGGACAGAGCTTTGTTGTCTTCATTTAGGGCTGTCAAACAGCTGCAGAACCATGGAGAGAATGCATCATTTCTTTGTGTGTGTTTTGTTCTTTTTGATATGACAAGTGGTCAAAAGGTGCCATCTCTAATGAGTTATGACTGGGTCCTCTTCAGCACACATTGAAGCTTGTTAAAGATGCACACATTTTTGTAGGGGCCTTATTATGCTCACTTTCAGGTTATGTAGTGTCTCTACTGAGACATGTCTCCTTGCTTTAATGTTCAAAAAGCTCTTTGTTTCTCTCTCATGCTGCCTGTGCTCCAGCACCTCTTTTCACCCTCTGTCTGAAACCAGAGCCCAGTCTGCTCTGATTGGTTATCTGGCCGGCTCTGTCGTGATTGATAAAGCTCTTGGAGAAGTCCCGCCCCTTAGCCTACCCCTTGGAGTGCTTGCCAATAGCAGCGCGAGTGATACGTAGTGATGTCACATTGTCGCTGAAGTAAACAAAGGAGCCCAATGGGGGTGTTTCTTAGGGAGTGTGTGGGAGAGAAACTCCCTCTGGAGGGAACACAGGGATTTTAGCCTTTGCAGACCATTTACATGCACTAAAACCTATAGAACACACTACAGGAAAGGGGAACCCACAGGGCGTTCACCTGAAAGAGGTTAAAGGGGTACCATTTGTGAAAATTCAAGCATGTTTCCTAACAAAAATGTTTCGTTATGCATACTAAATGACTAACCTTGACTTGTGTCAGAGATAAACATTGTTGACTTGTTGGCTGCTGTTGCTTACATAAGCAATGTTTTTTTTGTTTTTGTTTTTTTACGCTTCAAAGTATTTACCTTGTTTTCCATCATGATGTAATCCCTTTCTAAATATAACTCTGACAAGATGAATAGCAGGTCTGATAATGAATTTTGATGCAGAATACAACTATTTATGTTACCCTCCTCCCCCCTGCTCTTCTCCAGGCCTTTCTGATTAAAAGCCCATTCTGCGCTGCTCCCTCATCACAGGCTTTACTCTATTCATCACACAGAGAGATGGAGATAAACTCTGTGTGCCTGTTTGCCAAGAGGATGTATTCTCTCTTTCGTTAACAAATGTTGTCCCTAACATTAATACAGACCTCTTTCTTTTTACAATTTTAAAGGAGAGGGCATTTAAAGTTGAATTAACAGAAAAAACTGTTTACACACTGCCTTGCCTAACAATTTAGCGTGCGGAATAACAAGAGAACGCTGTGTGGCTAATGTTAAAAAGTACCTATGCTTTTTAATTTTTCTTGTATGTAAATGGTCTGCAAAGGATGAAATCCCAAAGTTCCCTCCAGAGGGAGTTTCACAACGGAGCCAGCCAGCTAACCAATCAGAGCAGACAGGGCCCTGGTTTCAGACAGAGGGTGAAAAAAGCTGCTGCAGACAACATTAAGCATGGAAACATGCATTAAGAATGAAAAGATGTCCTGTTTTAACCATATACAGTCTATGGTTTTAACACATACAAATCCAAAACATATAGAGGCTAAAAGGAGAGGGTTGTTATGTCATATAAACTCCTCAGAAAAAGTTCAGAAACGTTATTTCGGTCGATTATTCCTCCCCTTTAATAATACCAATTGGTATTGTATGTCGTTGGAAAGCCTAAGGAGGAAAAATCGACCGGAATAACGTTTCCAAACTTTTTTTGAGGAGTTTAGTTTGAAAGATGGACCTTGTAATCGTAACCTTTTTTGTACACGGAGGGTCGAAACATAGCCTTTTTTTATTAGTATTTATCCGTCAGTCCACACAGAAAATATGATGCAGTACTTCTCTTTATTATTGGTCACCAGCAATGACCAACTACAAACTGTTTCATCATCCCTACACGTGGCCAATTAAGTGTTTTTCTTTGTTTCACAACCGTGCCTTTGTTCAAATAGGACCCTTTCTTTTTTCGCTGAGACTTTATTATTTACGAGTCACTCTGCAAGTGTTTTTACTTCCATCATTGCAGATCAGTATTCTGCAGCGCTTCTCTGTTGGGAATGCATTACCTAGCTCAGCCATTTTTCACTGTGCGCAGCAACATCACTATGCCATGCCCAACTGAGAATACATATGTTTCATACAGGCAGTGCTTCATACAAGCAGGGTTTTACTACCCAAAATATGTCGGAGTGAGAGTGGTGTTTCTCACAAAGATGGAGACCTAAGATTGTCTCAACCTCTTCATTCTGCTCCGTGACAGAGAGCGGTGTCGTTTAGTCAGCCATAAAAACTGCTGAGCCATGTGACTCAGGCTACTGACAGTCAGTATAAGACGGTAGAGTTGAGTGGAACTACTCATGTAACGTCCATATTACCCTTCACAGACAAATAACTACCACTGCAGGAAAAATGTGAACAAGATTTCTCAAATATGTGGCAATCAACAAATCTAATTTAATTGTAATTAATCAAATAAAAGTTACGCGGTATTATTATGCTTATTCTACGTAACAAATTGTTTTAAAATTGGAGCTAGTAGTAGTACGATCAGATACTCTTTACCTATGAAGTTCAAGACTTTCACAATCTTTTACATTTGAAAGCTAGGATATGTAACTTTTCATAAAACGTCCATATGGTAACCTTTAAATCTCAGAAATTAGAATTTCCAATGACAACTTCATGTTGATGACGAGAGTTTGGCGAGTTTTAACCCTTTGGATTTTGTACCAACACAAAATGATAAGCTATCAAATATAAAATGTACTTAATCTTAATCTAAACAGCTATCTAAATTTGAAGGCAGTATCTGTATGCACCGGGACAAGATTTTCCTATCTGAGGCATTCTGGTTCCATTTTGAGCCTGGTCAATACTAGACAAACTATTAACTAATCACGTTGGTAAAGAGGTGTGAAGAGCAAAAGAGGCTGAACCATTGGCCGATATGCAGTCTTTGAACACTTTAGCTATCGTATGACAATAGTTTTGCTTTTTTTTGCTCTAAAGCTAGCTTTTTGCCCCCATCTTCCCCATCATCCTTGTGCTAATAGTATCTAACTGTCTCCTGGTTCCAGCTACAACAGACAGATGTTCCTTTAACACACTCTCAGCTTCGCACCTAGGCACAATGCTTAATTAGCTGAATGTGAGAGGTATCACCCCAATTATGATTCACTGTGTCAGTCCTCAGCTAGTGACTCTCTACATGTATGTCTGTGTTGCCAGAGGTGATATTGAGTTTCCATGACAATTATACATGGATGTGGAGCTAACAGAAATGGGAACTCTGCAGCTTGTATTCCTGCTGTTTCCGGACAGAACACTACCCTGTCGTTTTTTTACACATGTCATATCCCTGCTCCAGAACGTGTTGCATGTTTCTCGTTACAGTTACGGTGTAATGTAATTGGACAGCACGCTTGAGGCCAGTCTACGTTCAGCACCCATACTTATAAAGGCTGTCACAATAGGAGCGCTGATTTAGGATCACCTGTCGGTTCACATTAAAATGATTTGTTGTTCCAGAGATAAAGCTGAGATTCTTAAACTTAAGTGTTTTATTTAATAATGCAACAATATTTTTCAAACCCTGCAGTCCAACTTTTAAATCAAATATGTTTGATGTTGGGGCTGTGCGCTCTTTATCCGCCAAGAATGCAATGTTGTTGTTTTTTTATATTAATTGATATTCCCTCAGTAAAACGTATAATCTTTCACACAAACTGCTGCATTTCTTTATCAAAAAGGAGAGAATGGGTTTGGTGTCCCCTTATTATTTGTATGTCTTATGTGTCCTTTTTCAACAAAAGACATGTTGACATTATGTAAAAACACAGATACTACACATAAGCAGAGAGCTAGAAGTGAATATTTATTTTTTTCTTAAATATCTGCTATTATACACCAAATGCTTGGCATGTCTGTGCATTTTCACATAAATTATGAAATACCTTAAACAAATGCTGCTATTTAAGTCCATAAAATGTTGTCCCTCAATGTTGAAAACGAAAGAAGTGTTACAATAATACATTTTATGTATAAAGTGCTCAAAGACGCTTTACAAAGAAAAACATGAAAGTCAAAATTAAATCGAGCTTGCATTTATTAAGAATCAATATTATTTCCACATTTAAAGCTGATTTTTTTTCTCATTATTTTGAAGGAGAGGCGGGTGCAGTCTCTGATGTGTTTTGGGACATTGTTCCAGAAGGAGGGGGCAACGATGTAAAAGGCTCCGTCTAAAAAAAAAAAAATCTAGTTTTCAAAATATGAGTGCTTTGGCTACATTTACTGTATCTGTTCACAAAGTTGTCCTATTAAAAGCAACTTTATCACTTTGAGATGGTTTCTAATTGAGGAACATATGACTTTAGGACTCAATGTGAATTTAAAAAACAACATGAAAGTGAAAAAAACCTACTGCATATAACTGCACAGTGAGGTAAGGTCACATGTTGGAGGATAGGGGGCAGTATAAGTTTGGCTGTATAACTGCTATCCCAGCAGGATAATTGTAGTTGTTGTATTACTACCCCAAACTTCCATAAGTGGGTCAAAAATTACCCGCAGGCATTTTCTATGGAATTTCGTTTTTTTTCAAAATGTAAAAAAATGTCTAGAAATAGTGAAAACCTATATAAAATATTTCTAGTGTGAACCAAAATATAATACTAAATATTATACAAGTGATTTTTCTGAACCAAAATGACAAAAATGGCATAAAAACACATATTATTCTAATACATGTCCTTTTTGACCCACTTATGGAAGAGTGTAGGGTCCAGTCACTCGTGCATCTAAGGGTTAAGAAAAGTATGCTATTCAGCTATACTGTCTTTTCAAAAATAAACTTCAGTAGTTCACATCTTTCAAACATTCCATTTCCATTCCTTTCTGAAGGTTTTTAAAGAGGGGTCAGTTGGTAAATCATTTTTAGCCTGAAAGATATTACAAATGAATGGCTGAACACAATAATTGATGGCGTTATTTAAAGAGATATCCCAAATTCCCTCCATTAAAATATTCAACTCTAATAACAAAATGACACAACCTGACTATCTACTGTATACATTTCTGTTCCCACCAAATGTATACAAATCAGCACATATCAAATAAGATAATTCATCAGCGTATTTAAACATAACATTTCAGATAACTTGTTGTACAAAAGAAAGTTGTCTTAATGTATGTAATAAACCAAAGGAGTTTTATGCTTATATCTTTAAGTTAAAAGTAATATTTTCTGTTGTCTCCTAATCATACAAGACTTTTAGTTTAGTTTTTCACAACATAAATCAATACATAAGTTGTCAAGGCTTCTTTCATCACCGTATCACAGATAAACCAGATACCTTTACTAAATACGTCTCCGCTGAGATGCCATCACAATAAATAGGTTGCTAATGCATTGAAGGGACACTCACACACATTGAGAGCCTGCCATGTGGTAACACACCAGAGTGGAGACAGGGTGACTCATCAGCAGATGGCTATGTGTGGCACCTCTCCGGCAGAAGGAGCCCTTATGCTTTTACCACCTGGAAGAGGCCCATCCTCGGCCACACGGGACACACAGGAAGGACCGGGCCAAACACGGCACATATCAAACATCACGTCCCAACATTTCTCCTCTTCTCTTCTTTGCTGCTTCTGCATTACCAGCCTGCTCTGTGCTGGCAGCTTCCCCATCTTTTCCCTCTCCGTCCTGTCCATCTCAATCTCGTCCTGTCATCCCCCGATGAACTCCCCTCTTTGGCAGAAACAGGACATTTGGTATCTTTTCGTAACAACTGTTTTAATCCGCATCACTAGGACAAAAATGTATAATAATAATAACAAAAGTAAAACTCAAATCTTTAATACCGTTTATTTTCGGTTAACCTCTTTTGTTTTAAAATCTGATCTTTATAAGCTGCATGGTTTATGCAACAGTCTGTAAAAAGTCAAAACTTTAGGCAAGGCAAGTTTATTCATATAGCACCTTTCAACCCAAGACAATTCAAAGTGCATCAAATGTACAATGAAATGCACATGTCTACCATTTTCTAGACTAGACGGGTGTATATGATCCTAAGTTAAAATAATTATGAGGAAACCATAAAGTTATTATCAGCATAGTTGTTTTGTAAATGTTTGCCCAGAACTGTTTGTGCTCTGCATGTTTCATGACGGACAAACGGCGTTGCACCTGGTCAGGGAGTGCAGGTGGTTGAGTCAGGGCCGATGCAGACTCACTGTTAGAGTGCTAACCCACTCCCCACTAGTTAGTTTGGAATGGCACTTACTGTGGCGAACACACAAACTGAGTGAAAGTATGTGAGGGCAGTTTGGAATTAGGCCTACCTCTCCACAGACACACACTACCCCTCCTCCCCCACCCCTCAGGTCTCAGGCATCAGTAACAGGCTCCAATCGGCTTGGCCAGCTCACACCTCCCCCCCCCACCTGTCTGTGTATCCTTGCTTGTCTGGGTTATATTGGGTAGATAAATTAGCACAGTGCCCCACTCTCCTAATGAGGACATGGTCACATGACAGGCGTTTTCCTATGCTTAAGTTAAGCAGTTTGAGCATCGATTCCATTATCTCCCGTGTGCAAGAGTCAATGGAACCCGTTCTGAGCCCTCCTGGGTATGTACCAACTATATTCACTGGATTCTCCACTCTCTTTTACCCAGGAGCAATTGCATTCGCTTACGGTGTCTAGCTTTACTTTAAATTGAGGTTTGTTTTGAAGGAAGAGACGGCATAATGTGGGAAAGCCAGAAGCATAATCAAACATGTTTTTCTGTGCAAATGGAGTCTATTACTAGGGAAATAGTGAGGTGGGCTATTTGTTCTATTGGGGCTCTTTAGCAAGTGAATCAAAGGAGATATAATGGCACGTTTTTTCTGTTAGAAGCTTCTACCAGCTTGAGCTCTGAACATTCAGGTGGCTGATTTCTCATGGTAAAGCCTTGATTTTCCAATATGTTCTGCCTTGAAAGCCTTCAATCTTTTGGCTAGTGGTTGTGGAAGCACTATCAATCGATTCTGTTAGAGGATTGTGAAAGGCAAGAGTTTTATTTCTAAAGTAAAATACATTATCAACAACACTGACGTTTCCTCTCATAAGAGCCGAATAAAGAGATTTGAACACAATGGGTCTGTCGGAGATGAGTTTGAAAGCATTCATCAAGGTAACAGGTAATTTCTCAGCAGTGGCCATAGCGTCTTAACAGGCCACTTGAAAATAGCCCTCCTTTGTTTTGACACCAGATGGTACAGCCGTCATTAGGCAGCAAGGACAAGCTTCTGAAATGGAGCGAGCTGTGTGTCACTTTACACACTAGCTTTTCACAGACGCATCATACACTTGCAAGATCATCTCACTGCTATCGTTTGATGCCGCAAAATTAGTCCCATCTGCCTGAATCATTGTAAAGCTCCAGCAGTAGACAGCTGTTAGACATATCATAACTTTTTAAGAGCATATAGTGGTTATAAAATAGACAAACGGATGATAGCTGTCATGTTTCACTGTAATCGGAAAGGAAGAATGTGGCACTGTTTCCACTGTCTGGAATTCTCTATTTGATGTTGTCTTGTTGTATTGGATACCATATGTCATTGCAAAAGAGATCAGAAGGGTATATTTGTTCAGCAAATGCCATGCAACAAAATTCATGTAGAACGCAACCTAGTGTCAATTCATCCAAGCAGCATTCAATATGGAGAAAGATTGGATTTTTCAAACCACATCCCACATCAGGCAGTTGCAGACAATTGTTGCAAAGGTGTAAATCCATCCATATTTAGCCCTGTAACATTGACAGTAAACTGTCTGTATAGATATCTTGGTTACTCTCTACATTTCTTTATACATGCATTCTATAAGTCCTTTTGATAACAGAAGCTACACTTAAATGACACTGAAGTTCTCATTAAAGCAACAAGGAAAAACTCCTTCATATTTTATTTATTTATACACATACAATCAATGACCTTTTGAGGTAAGAGCACTGATATGTAGGGGTCAGGTAGCAGCATGGGTTAGAGCCTGTGAGAGTTAGAACTTCCTGTTCACCTGTCCAACCGTCTAACTGTCCAAAGAGTCCAAAAAGATTATAAAAAATTAAATTGTCTCTCCTGTTGGCACAGGTTTTAAGTAAATATTTGTTGTAGCTATAGATAGTTGTTAGCTAATGCTAACTAAACTATTATTGTTGTAACTACACCGCTGTCAAACTGTCCAATGAATTCCAAAAAGATTATTTAACCCTCCTGTTATCTTCGGGTCAAATCTGACGGATTTACTACTCATCAATCATAACTTTTTTGTTTTACATTCGATTGCATTAAGGCTTTATGATATCCTTCACAGTAGACATTTGAACATATACATTGCTGATCACCACTTTCATTGCATTTTGGATGATTTAGTAATAATAATAAATGATATTTCTATCGCGCTTTTCTTGAACCCAAAGACGCTTTTCATTTGGGAGGGAGGGTAGACAAACAAAACAAAAACAAACAAAACAGAAAAGGGACTCAGACTCACGGAGGTCATGGGAGAGGGAGTTGCAGAGCTTCGGGGCTGCCACAGAGAAGGCTCTGTCCCCAAAGCTCCGGAGTTTGGCCTTAGGGGTGGAAAGCAAACCGGCTGAGGTGGATCTGAGGGACCGGGGGGGTTGGTAGAGGATGAGGAGGTAGGGGGGTGCCAGATGGTAGAGGGCTTTGTATTTGAGGACCAGGAGTTTGTAATAGATGTGGTGTGAAACGGGGAACCAGTGGAGTTCTTTGAGGACCGGGGTGATGTGATGCCATGATTTGGTGAAGGTGAGGAGTCTGGCGGCTGCGTTCTGGACTAGCTGGAGTCTATTGAGGGATGTAGTGCTGATGCTGTAGAGGAGTGGGTTGCAATAGTCGAGGCGGGAGGAGATGAAGGCGTGAATGAGTCGGAAACAGACGTAGGCCTATAAGGGACATTTCGAGCATCATTGCGATTGTCAACATTTCTGAATTTAGGATGGCCGAAGACACTACACTACCCATAATCCCCAGCTATCGTTCAGGACTACAGTCCCCGTGATTAATCTTCAAGCTCTGGGATTGGATGTTGGAGTGGCAGTGCGCCAAGGTTACGCCGAGCGTCAAACAGCTGTTTGAAATGGAACGAAACCACGCCAGACTATCCAAAACTGGAATCGAACGCCCCCCCAGAACTACACACGCTGGCTATTGTGTTTCGCAAAATATTCTATGGGACGTCTCTACTGAACGTTTTCGTTTTTCCCACAATTAGAAGTTGCCAGTATTAAACACATTGGTGTTATCAAATGTAAAAAATATAATTAATAAATGGATGAAAATCGCTTGTGTCCATAATGCGCAGAATTAATATATACCCACATGACAGCTCATTGTTACTTTGTAATTCTACTCCACTACAATTCAGAGGTTAACCTGGTATTTAAATCAGACTTTAGTTACACCTGAGTAAAATTCAGGGAAGGTGATTGTCAAGTGCCAACAATCAGGAGAGATATTTGATAGTTGGTGCTTGAGAAGACTAAACATGTATCTGCAATTGACATGATTGGAAACGAGTAATAAAGTATATTCATTACTCGTTATTCTCTACTAATAGTTCATTAAAGACTGTATATTATGGCTATTTTGCACATCCCTTTCAAGATTTCAAGATTTTCAAAGGTTTATTGACATATCATACACAACTACGGTGTAGTTATGCATTGAATGAAAAACTTTGGTTACAGGTTCCTCAACAGTGCATGACAAGACATCTATCAATATGTGTGTACCTCCACCATTAAACTGTCATATTCTGCACATTTCTTATTCTATCTACATATATAAGAGTATAATTAATGTGTATAATATCAGTTAAAATAAGTGCTTCAACATAGTTAACATTGCAGGAAAGCAATATATTAGACGTTAAAGGTGACATGTCATGCTTTTCCGGTTATCACCCGTCCCCTTGTGTGTTATGAAGGTTTTTATGCATGTAAACGGTGTGCAGAGTCAAAACCCTCAAAGTACACCATGTAGGGAGTAAAACTCTAAAACAGAAAATATCTCCCCAAAACGCCTTGTTGGAGATACGTCACTGTCCATTTGATTCTTCCGGGTACGTCATGTCATGTGGTCCCCGGAACGAAATGGACCAATCCGTGGAGCCGTTACGTTATGTCCGCGCAGCCGTTACGTTAAGCCCCCGCTGATTGGTCCAAATTGACCAATCCACGGACTTTCTCACACACTCAGTGCATGCAGCTCAGCTGATTTCTCCTCCCTCGCTGCAGGCTGATAACAGACAGTTGGGATCGTGGCAACATTCTCTCTGCAGACCCATTCTCACAGCGTTTATCAACCTTTTTCTTACTCAATATCAAGCCACACTTATTGTTTTTACTTCGGCTGTGACTTTGTGTGTGCTCAGGGTGAGTTTGGCTGTGTTTCGCTGTGTATCGCTAAACAAGGAAATCACAGCTCCACGGAGCTTAGCGCGATTCACAACGTCCTGACTGGTCCGACCAATCGGAGCACACTGGGCTCACAGGGAGGGGGGTGGCAAGAGCTGCAGCGAGCCGTTTAGTGGAGAGAGTGAATACACATACTTTACAGAGATGCTGTATGCGAAACCAATGTGAGTTTGGAAAATTGCACAGTATAAATCTATTCTAGTAGACCTCAACAATGGAATTATGGTCAGTGGAAATGGCCATGACATGTGACCTTTAAGTACTTTGTCAGGCTTAATATTTATCTGTAGATACCCCCAAAGTTTTTTTCTTATTTGAAAGAAGACCTTAACCTAAAGTATTCTTAATGTTTAATAAAGGTTAATTCGTTTTTCTGTTTTGCACCTCCTCCTATTAATATCTTTGTACATCCTGCACTAAACTGTTTTATTGTAGAGATCACTTATAGTATCTTCTTGATTTTTTATATTCTATATTTCTATCACAGACCTTCTACTTTCCCCCTATGAAAGTATGTCCTCTTAATATTTTTATCAATTATAACACATACAAACAATAATTCAATAATGTGCTTTAACCACTAGGCGGTGCACACAAAGTACACACAGCCATAATAACTTTGTATTATTAGTGTAGGACACTTATGTATGTTCAACATCTGAAGATGTGTAGTTTTATTCATGCTTTCACATCATTTTACAGCATATTGCTATACTATTTCAGACTCAGTATTTACATTCTTACATTCAAAGAAAATCAGTAATATCTTTAAAAACTACAGTCCTTTTCTATCAGCTGTGCACCGCATCTATGAATTAGATCAAATGTAAAAGTCAGCCGAATTAGTGTTGATACTGCAAGGAGACGTATTGTGTGAAGAGAAATTGAAGATGTTGTTTAATTGTTGATATATTTATGATCCACGTCAAGTATTCAGTTTCGGCGGCATTTCTTCAGTTTTTCCAAAGGTCTTCTCATCAAGGCTCTATAAATAAAGAACTACGGCAGATCTGTAATATGTAATGCAGCCGAACCGTGTATTACAATGCCGTCATGCCCTTTCCGACTGCTTACTGGAAATCAAATCCTGGTTCTCATCCAACTTCTTAAAACTCAACAGTGATAAAACCGAGTTTCTCCTAGTTGGCTCCAAGTCCACTCTGGCTAAAACTGACAAATTCTTCCTCACTATTGACAATTCCACAGTCTCACCCTCCCACCAAGTTAAGAGTCTGGGTGTCATCCTTGACAGCACCTTATCATTTGAAGCTCACATCAACAACATCACTCGATCTGCCTACTTCCACCTCCGCAATATTAACCGCCTCCGCCCGTCACTCACACCCAACAGCACCGCCATCCTCGTCCACGCCCTTGTTACGTCCCGTATCGATTATTGCAACTCCATCCTCTCTGGTCTTCCTCAGAAATCCCTACGTAAGCTCCAACAGGTCCAAAACTCAGCCGCCCGTATCATCACCAGAACTCCTTTCATTAATCATATCACTCCGGTTCTCCAACAACTCCATTGGCTCCCCGTTAAGCAGCGCATAGACTTCAAAGTGCTGCTCCTCACCTTCAAGGCCCTTCACACTCTTGCACCTCCATATCTCTCTGAGCTCCTTCACATCTACACTCCCTCTCGTACTCTCCGATCCTCCTCTGCCTTCCAACTCATTGTACCTTCTGCCCGCCTGATCACCATGGGGTCACGAGCCTTCAGCCACTCTGCCCCCCGTCTCTGGAACTCTCTCCCACAAGACATCCGCAATATGGACTCACTCCCAACCTTCAAATCCAGCCTGAAAACACACCTTTTTAAACTGGCATATTCCATTTCTTAATCTCTGCTAAACTGATTGTTGTTTTTAATTTTTTAAGTCTTGTATTACTGTGTGCTCTTCTTTAATTATGCTCTGTAAGGTGTCCTTGAGAGTTTTGAAAGGCGCCCATAAATAAAATGCTTTATTATTATTATTATTATGTGATGACTTTCAAAGAGAAAAGCAAGAACACTCGAAAATGTTTTCCGGATTTCATATAATATAAACACCAAATCCCAGCATGGCAGTTTATGTTAGCTATTGGATCTTTTTTTGGCTAATGCTAACTCAATTATTACTGTTGTAACTATACCTCTGTGCATTACCACGTATTTCCGAATTGATTTACTTGTAGCCAGGGAACACAAAGATGGGTTCCAATAATGTGGATTTGTCCAACTGAGTTGCAAATAATGCTAGCAGCTCAACATTTGTTTTGGCACATGTAGGACCACATGCTTCACTTTTTATTTGTTGTATTTAGTCCAGTTGATGGCATATGCACCTCAACTGGTCTGTCAAGACAAAAAAAATCATTGTTTTGAAGAGAGGTTTTGTTGTTACGGGCGTTACGCACATATAAACCACAATTTGAGCTGCCAGATAACATGTAGGCTACTATAAAAATGTATTATTTCCTTCATATTGGATTGTATTGGTCTTATAATGATTTGGTCAGGACTCGGTCCGCTTTTGGTGCCTAAAGTAGGCCTAGATCCACACGTACACACACACACCTCGCTTGACTCAGACCAAGATCAAGTGAAATGAGCACTCAGGACATGTTTCTAATCTTCACCACTGTACCCTTAATCCACTTTGATCAGAAAGAGTGGATTTGGTTTTACACTCTAAGCAGGGACTTGGTGGCCCAGATACGCTGCCTGATGACATTCTGGAAGAACAGGGAGAGGAAGAGGACATATGGCCACATATTCTCTTGAATCATACCAGGATCTGCTAATGCTAACATTTCACTTTCGCTGTCTTTCCACGTGCTGCATGAGTAGTTGTACTCCATATTTGCTAACAAGGTAGACCCAGATATGTCACACATTCCCATAAAAATTACATAATAGGACAGTTTAGACTTCAGGCGTATGGCCACAGGTCATACATGTATGGGATTTAGCATAAGATTTAGGTGAACGCAAATGTCAAATCCAATCTGCGAGGGAAAAACATCAGAATTCAGTTTGCTTTTCAACTGCAGATTGAACCTGGCATGTGAGATGAATCTACAACCACTCGACTTACTGACACTCCTGTGGCTTAATAATCATCAGAAGCCGGATAGAGATTGCTTTAGTGTCCTTAATGCTGTATGTTATGTCAACGCCAGAATGTGGAAACTCCCCAGGGATCATAAATACTCCGTGATGCCTGATATCACAGTAAATCTGTTCACATGTCCTCTAACATGACTAATGTGCAGATGGACACACACAAATACATGCAGAGACAGGATTTGCATTGAAGCTACTCACTTCTCGTCTACTAAAGAGGTGCGGGAATAAGTCCTAAAACTCGAAAAAGACTAAGCATTTTACCACTTCTGATTCCCCCCGCCTCGAAGTCGAGGGCCTTTTTAACGTGTTTGTGGTTGTGCAATTGAGAGAACTAAACGTCATTGCGCCGAACGTTATCTCACTTTAGCTTAGCGGTGGTGATGCATCCGTACGTGCTGTAGTTCGCTTGTAGCATTACGTTAGCTTTTTATTTCTTCCGATAGCGTTTAAGCTTCAAAAAACGGTCTGTGTTGTGTAAATATGTGGAGATTATCCTTTTTAAATTTAGCTCATTTTCTGCAATATACCGAAATCCCTTTGCTTTTTGACAAGAGAGCCCTTGCGGCGTTAACTTCGGGTCGGCCCACAACAATTCATCATCACTGCACCACTCTACAGCCCACATCTGTTCCCAATGAGGAGAGTTATTGATGAGGCTTCATCTGGACATGTATACTGCAGTGTTGGTACATGTGCTGTATGTTGCAAACAGTACAGTATTTTTTCATATATGAATATGTGGTGGTTGGATTTGTTGCATGTTTAATTGAACAGGGATGGAGATAGAAAAAAAGTGAATTATGCAGGTCAGTGTATGTTTTGGTCATTGGATTTTCTTTTTACAAATGGATATTAAAAAAACAAAAACGACTGGATATTTAATTTTTGCTTTAAAATTGACAAACCATAAATATATATATATATACATATATACAGTATAAGGCGTTTTTCTTTATCATGGTCAAAAAGGGATTTACTAAACTTAAAAAAACGGGATGATTTTCATTTTCTACTTCTCAAAACAAAAATCACTAGAAAACAGAAACAAAAAAACTACAGTTTTTTTCATATTCTGCTACCGGAAGTTACCTTACAAAATAAGAGCGCAGACGAAACTCACGGAAGTGATTTCAAAACAAAAGCACTCGTAGGCTATGCTAAAATCACACTTTGAATCACTACAGTATCCTGTTGAAGGAACTGTGATTATTATAAACAAGGGGAATTTAGCGATCACAATGAAAACGGCCAAGACACACTTTGAGCCCAGAAAGCGAATGTTATTAAGGGCTGTAAATATAATAAGCTTGTGTCTAAAATGAACAACATTGTTAGGAGATTTAAACTATACAGCAGTTCTGCACTGTGGTCATCTCAGCCGTCTCTCGAGCTTGTTTTTTCAAATCGGCTGCTCGTAATTTTTTTCCTGCTATATTTGACGATACACGTGATACAAATATTTTTTACCACAAGTTCTTAAGGAAACTGACACTGTTGGACTCGGTTCTAGTTTGACTTCTACCAGAAATAAAATTAAGTACTTTTACTGTGTACTTTGTGAGTAATCCTCTGTCAGAGTCCCCTCCATAGTAGGCTACATAATGCATGTTTTTCTGCGATCTGTGATGAATGATAAAAATACAATTTTACCATATAGTAAGGTAAAAAGCAAAAACGCTTCACAGACACTCTTCCGTTTACTTGTTTGATAAAGAAAAACAAATGGACCGTAGATACTCAGATTTTTTACCTCATCTGAGCTCTTATTTTGTAAGGTAACTTCCGGTAGCAGAATATGAAAAAACTGTAGTTTTTTTGTTTCTGTCTTCTAGTGATTTTATTTTTTGTTTTGAAAAGTAGAAAATGAAAATCATCCCGTTTTTGACCATGATAAAGAAAAACGCCTTGTATTTCAATTTTGGTTTTTCAATTTTAAAACGAAAATTAAATATCCAGTCGTTTTTTGTTTTTGAATATCCATTTGTGAAAAGAAAATCCAATGACCAAAACATACACTGACCTATGCAGTGTTCTGTATGTTGATTATTAGCCATGAATTCATAAGAACCGAGTCGCGTGTGCGTGTGTGTTCATAAACATCCCCTTTGCATTTATGCTTTTGTAGTTTTGCTTTTTCCAACACTTTTGAAAGTCTACCCACAATTAAATGCCATGCGATTTTGCACAGCTGTGTGCATGCTGGGTATTGTGACTTTACCAAGAAAACATTTGCTTCGTGGTCAAGATAGACAGAATAGGCGTTTGCATTTAGCAATAACATTTTACATATTTCAGTTGAAACTTGGTTTAAATGACAAATGATGTTGTCCTCTTTCTTTCATCATCACTGTTGATAGAACTTTGCCTTTCCCTAGCTTGTTAGCTACAGTTCCCAGCATATGTTTCTTTAGATTGCTGCCGTGTGCTTCGCCAACTCAGCTGTCAATCAAACACTTCCATTTAGAAAATATCAGAATTTCTGCAGTCTTTGTTTCTTTCAGTACAGAAAAAACAGTCATGTTTAAATCTCTGGGACAATGATTTTTGACTGCAAAACAGGATATCTTTTTTCACTTGGCCTAACATTATTAGCTTTTCACAGATGACAGTTATTGGCACATTAGTTGGACATAATAAATAACAGATATCTTTAAGATCAATCAGAAATAGTGTCACCATTATACAATCAGAGCACATGTTTCCAACTGTAACATGTCTTACAGGTTTAAATATCATTTATAATTGTTTGCAGGATGGAGTAAGTGTGAAGGCATTTCTTTTACATTATTCTCGCTTCACCTAGCCAATACCAATTATAATCTTTCAGTCTGCCTCTATGTTTGAGTCTAATTATACATTCTTAACAGTCATTCCACTTAATCGTGCTTGGGATACATCTCAGGAATGCGCTGGTATTGTTGTTGTTACAACTACGTTTTATTTGTATTATCAGTGGATTTATTCAGTCTTTCCTTTTTAGGAAGGCGAAGACTGTTTCTCATTCTAAATTGATATTTTGTTTCATCCTTCTTTTTATAGCAGCTTTTTTTTTCAATGTACAAAGCAAACATCGGGGGCCTACCAGATTAGTATCTACTACTGTAAATTACCACGAGAGCATAGGATTTGTTTACCCACTTCTTTTTGTTGGAGCAGATAGTGTTAGTGTGCACGCTCCCTGAGGGGCTTCACCGTGGAGTGAGGTAAACAAACCAGATGTGAATTACAGAGAGGGTAAACACATTGGCAACTTATCATTAAGCAGGGTCACATCTGCACTGCTATTTTTTGGGAAACAAAAGTATTTATGTCTTCAGCTATCGGGTCAAACACAAAGAGAGGCTGTCTGTTCCCATCTAGGTCACGCAGCACATGTCGATACAGCGTCCCGCAGTCCGTCCGACAGAGACTCGGGGCAGTGTGTGTTGTTCCTGACAAGGTCTCTACTCGGATGACCTGTGTGTTGTGCAACAGAAGTCAGCACACTTGTTTGTTTAGGAAGTTTGCCGGAGATTTGCACTGATGAATTAATGGTGGCAGAGCAGTGGTGCAGAAGATGTTCCGGGGGGGAGAGTGAGACAGCAAGGGAGAGCAGGAAAGCGAGAGGGGGATGGGGGGGGAAGAGTTGCTGCTCTATCCTGCCGTGCTTCCACTCCCCGCTTCTTAAAACCCAGCTGGGGCTAGGCTGGCTCTCGCTCAGCGGCGGCGTGGGGGGGGGGGGGAGAAGGAAAGGAGGGGAGAGTCAAAACGACAAGGACAAAACAAAGACAGGCTGGAGGCTTACCGGGGGATTTATAATGGGGGGGGGGGGGGGGTACGCTGTAATGTTGGGCAGCCTTACATGCTAACACACTGCATCCAGCGACCATCAGCAGCCAGTGAAGACGAAATTGACACAATTTAGCTTTTTGACGTTTTTTTTACGGCATGTTGGTACATAAATCAGAATGTAAACACAAACTGACCCTCCCACTGTGGACTTACCCGGTTACTCTGACCTTCACCACAACATACTTAACCTTCACCCTTCTTCCAGAATACACCTAATCCTCACTCTAATCCTTACCCTCACTGCAAATCCTGCCGCAGGTTGACACAATACTAGGAACACCTGTAGAGCAGCTTTGAGAAGCTGGGGAGAGTCATAGAAAATGAATTCACCCCCCACGTTTGAGACTTATCTGCATGTGGAGTTTGATGCGATTGCTTTTATTTGCACATACATAAGACTGCATAAAATCCAGGTAATGAAAACAATGAGACATGTGACAGGACTTTTTATGAAGCAACAGGCTTGCAACTGATCTCCTCTTTGACTTCAATAGGAACACAAACTATGGCAACAAAATAAAAGTTACCTAACATAATTTAGAAAAACACAACAAGAACAACAACAAAAAATGAGCAGTTAAATCTAACAAATCAATAATCAACAATCCAATAGAGTGCACACATCCACAACATGGGTCTCACAAAGTAGGTAAACAAGATCACATGCAGTCCCTGTGTATGCAAGCATGAATGCATTTACATGAATACTCAGTAGTGGAAGAAGTACTCTAATATTTTTAAATAAAACGTAAGGTACTAAAAGTAATATTACTCATTAAACACAATAGCTTGAAAAATGATTATATGCCTATACATTATATTATTAGCTTATAACAATGTATGCAAGATTAATGTATTCATTACTCTAACACTACAACTTTTAAAAGAGGGTCAGTTTTTTTTACATATTGTTCTACCAGGTATGGTACATTAACAATCGATACCTTATATCTTAACCTTTAAAACTCTTTTTTACTTACGTAACATAGTGACGTGCTTCTATTGGCTAGTGCTCCAACACATTGTATGTGATATGCTTAAGAGCTTCAAGTAGGTAACTAATCACAACAGAGCTAACCAATCAGAGCAGACTGGGCTCTGGTTTCAGACAGAGGGTGAAAAGAGGTGCTGCAGTGCAGGCAGTATGAGAAAAATAAAGAGCTTTTTGACTCAACCAAACGTGCTCAGCAGCTATAGGGTATTGATGGATGGTATTAATTTGGGTAATAATAACTGATATTCAGTCATTAAGTGTTTTAAAAATGACCTTTGTTGGAGTGTGTAATCTGTGGCCTCATGGTTTCAGTGGTACCTGTTGGCTAAGAGTTGAAGCAGCCTCAGGCATGACTGGCCTGTTCTTAACGCGCCTGAAGAGAAGGAATTTGTTGTTAGTCAGTGAGGTGTGATGAACACAAATGTTTGATTTACAATGCAACTCTTGCTTTTTCCTTTGAAGCATGAACAGTTCTCAGCCTTTTTCTTTTTGTTGAATGCTTCTGTGTTTATCTGTCATCCTACAGAATGCTCTAGTATTAGTAAAGACTTCCATGGTTTGCTAAAATTGCCTTGTTTTTGAATAGTCAATTAATGTAAACATGTTTATGCCTTGCATGGCCTCAGATCTACTTCATATAGTAAACAAATCTCTTCACTCAGGTATTTTTCCACAGGCCCTGAAAACTGCAGTCATTAAACCGCTCTTAAAAAAGGATAATCTAGATGCTTCAGTAATGAACAATTACAGGCCCATATCAAACCTCCCATTTCTAGGTAAAATCATTGAAAAAGTTGTTTTTCAACAGTTGAGTAATTTCTTGCATTTAAATAACTGTTTTGATGTGTTCCAGTGAGGCTTTTGTCCAAACCACAGCACTGAGACTGCTCTTGTAAAGGTCTTTAATGACATCCACTTAAACACAGACAGTGGCAGAACTTCAGTGTTAGTATTATTAGATCTCAGTGCTGCGTTTGACACTGTTGACCACAGCATATTACTAGACCGACTGGAAAACTGGGTGGGACTTTCGGAAACAGTTCTAAATTGGTTTGATTCCTACTTAAAGGACAGCAACAACTTTGTTTCTATAGGTAAATACACATCTGAGTTGACAAATATGACATGTGGGGTACCTCAAGGCTCCATCTTGGGGCCTCTTCTCTTTAACATCTACATGCTACCACTGGCTCAGATAATGAAGAACAACAAAATAAGTTACCATAGCTATGCAGATGACACACACATTACGTAACAATTTCACCAGGAGACTATGCTCCAATTCAAACACTGAGTAAGTGCATTGAACAAATCAATGACTGGATGTGTCAGAACTTTCTCCAATTAAACAAAGATAAAACTGAGGTAATGGTTTTTGGAGCCAAGGCAGAACGTATAAAAGTTAGCGCTGAGCTTCAGTCTGCAATGTTCAAAACAACAGATAAAGCCAGAAATCTAGGTGTAGTCATGGATTCTGACCTGAGTTTCAACAGTCACATTAAAACAGTTACTAAATCAGCCTACTATCACCTAAAGAATATATCTAGGATTAAATTGCAGATTCAGAACGCCGCTGCTCGAGTCCTCACTAACACTAAGAAAGTGGATCACATCACTCCTGTTCTGAAGTCTTTACACTGGCTTCCTGTGTGTCAAAGAATAGATTTCAAAATACTGTGCTGGTTTATAAAGCACTGAATGGTTTAGGCCCAAAATACATTTCTGACCTCCTGCTAAATTATGAACCATCCAGATCTCTCAGGTCTTCAGGGACTGGTCAGCTTTCTGTCCCCAGAGTCAGAACTAAACATGGTAAAGCAGCGTTCAGTTATTATGCTCCAAATATCTGGAACAAACTCCCAGAAACCTGCAGGTCCGCTGCAACTCTGACTACTTTTAAATCCAGGCTGAAGACTTTTCTTTTTGTCGCTGCTTTTAATTGAACTATTCATATCTTAAACTGCACTGTAACTTTTATCCATGTATTTTTTCTTTTAATGTTTATTTTATTAGCTTTTCTTTTTAATGACTGATTTTAAATGCCATTTTCTTAATGTCTTTCATTTTTTGTAAAGCACTTTGAATTGCCTTGTGTTGAAAAGTGCTATATAAATAAACTTGCCTTGCCTATAATCCTGAGTCAGATGTATTGAGGCTTGAAAATGGTTCCTTTTCAGCGTGCTGTGTGATTATAGGTGATGTGCAGAGCAAAGCGCTAACAAATTAAATCTATTATTATTATTAGTAAGGAAAGCAAAGAGTGTGAGAAAAGGGCCCTTCTCTGGTGACCTCTGTCATTTTGAGCAATCACAAGCCAGCATTTGAATGGTTGATCTCTCTTCTAAAGAACCCTGTCCACCACAGGGACAATTATTCTTTTGATGGGCCGACATCTTCAGCAGGAATTCATCGTTCAATCGAAAACCTTTTGTTGAGCAGCAAGGCACCAGTGCAGAGAGAAAGACAGCATTACAACCGGCATAGGAGGCGCAATTTAAATCTTTCTCTGAAGCAGGGGACTAGATTAGAGGGTGTGGTACTGAAGCTGTCCGCCGCTTCTACTCTGGACCTCCTGGAGAACCTGATGAAGCGCTGCTGGCAGCCTCAGGGCAACAGACTCCAGGACTCATAGGATCCCTCCACTCCGGTGTTAGATCGATCTGCGGCTCAGCCACTTTTCTCTTATCCTCCTGTATCTACATAAACATGGTTTTCATTAAGCATACAGGTATACAACTCAGGAAGAGGGTTGATAAGTCATGTTTAAGCTAATTCTTATCTGTTAGTATCTACTATTGCTGTCAATCAGTTGAAAAAAAGTAATTGCGTTAATCAGAATAATAATCTGTGATTTAATCTTTCAAATTCTAGTTTTTGCTTATATTTTGCCGGGAGATTAAATAAATACACACGTGGTGTAATAAAGAGATGCAAGAGAAAGTGGTAAGAGATATCTGAGGGAGCTGCTGTGATCACCCTCTGTGTATTGTGTGCTACACTGGGTTATTATCTGTGCTGTTACAGTGGTGGCCCTGTCCACTATCTCACACTCCTGTGCAACTTCCAAGAACCTGGCTAGCATGTGGTTGAGCAAAATGCCTTCCCTCCGTCTTTACCACAGCTAAAGAACAAATGGTCCAAGAACCATTTGTCATGGATTAAGTTTGCTCTTACACTGAGGTAGATATGGTTCTTACTGTTGTCCAATGGTCTCCATTCAGCGCAAAACAAGCGGCTTGTGCCAATTTGTCAGCTTTTTTTGCCGTTCCACTGCCACGTGGTTAATGGTAAACATCCGCGCTACTTTGAGTGAAACTTGCTAATGTGATACATTTGTGTACATTTTTTCCAGCTTTGTCACGAGAGGTAATGTTGTGTAATGATGTTCAAATATTAGAGTTTATAAATATTTTGAGATTTGACTCTCCTATTTCATGTTAGAAATCATTCCTTTAAGTAGATATTGAGTCACTCCAGGCAGATAGGAACAGCCTGTCCATCTGAATCTTCAGGTGCCGCCTTTGTTTTGGAGTTGAGACATATTTTGACAGTCAAATGTGTTTATGAACAGTCTAAAAACCCGTCCTATGCAGATTAGAGGAGATTTGAGCAGACTAGATGGTGGCATACAATGTGACTACATACGTATTGTTTCCTTCAGTTCCAGCTTCCAGTATTATGCTCAATAAAGAATTTCCATTACAAGGAAATGTAAGTGCTCTTAAAAACTACAGTCGTGCAACCCGATTCAACTTTCCCTTGATCTCAGAATAGTAGATGAAGAGTGCACCAACATCTCATTTTAAAACGGATTCCATCAGTTTGTGTTGCTAATTAATATGGAAGCTCAGAGTATGCCTTATTGTGAGTGGAGGCCGAGTTGCAGGAAGCTAACAGATGTCCCGTTAGCGCCGAGCTGTGTCTGGAATATTAAGTGCTGCTGCTGCTGCTGCTGCTGCTGCTGCTGCTGCTGCTGCAGGGAGACAGGCTGCAGGGAGACAAAACGCATCAATGACAGCGACCCTCTACCATACAAAACATCTGTAAATAACCCAATTTGTGTTCTTTGAAATTGAAAAGGATATTGCATTGTGTTTGTTACTTTCCTTGCAGTAGTGTATATTTCTTAAGTGTAACTTGGCTTGGCTTCCTATTTTGTATGGACATGCTTTTATTTTTGACAGGAAGTTGTTGTTGCTATGGGAAGTTACTGTAGCTGGCCCTCTGTGAATTTACAGCAGGACCACCAATCAGCTCCTGTCTTCACAGTAACTCGCAGACGAGCTTCTTTCATTTAACCCTTCACATTCAAAGAGAAACTGAATCGGCAGATTCGAGGGATTTATTTCTTTGGAAATGTTATTTTAAATACAATTAAATCAAGTTATTTTGATACAACTAATGAAAATATAATTAAACCAATATTTAAAAAATATATATTTAAAAAATATATATTTTGTAGAATATCTTAGGCCCTCAAAGGTGACGGCTTGCCACTGCCTCATAAACATTTGTTGAGACCAACATTTTTACAGGACACTTCAGACGGAATTCTTTTTTCAAAATAAAACCATCAGAAAGCAACAGTTTTTTTAGTAGGGAGTGGACTCACGATGAGGTTTATAAACTGGCAATGTATGTTCAAATGTACCTTGTTTTAAAATGAAAGGCACAGAATTATACAGCTTTTTTAAAGGACATTTGGAGCAAGGCTTCATTGTTTTTCAAAATAAAAAGCCCCCAACATTCGCTCTGTGTTAACAGGGTTAGGGTTAGATGCATAGCGTTCACAGATGGACCTCGTTCTCCAAAATAAAAGCCCCAGAATGTGTTTAAAACGTTCAATGTCAAATATCTTTCATAGGATAAGGTTACAAGGTTAATGTGACTGTGACCTCTCAACACGTTGTTTTGTCGTCTCTGATATTCTGATCAGTGTCTCAGGCTATGCCTTCTTTGGTCCTTGTCTTTGAGGAGATTATGCCCGTAATGTCCTTCAAAAGAACTTGAGTATTATGTTCAAGAAGATGTAGGATTCTTTTATTATTCAATACCTTTTTTTAATTTTTTTAAACTTAACTGTAATTGTACTTTAATTCCTATTAAACATTTCTAACGTAGACAGCTCCATGGTGTACGTTCAACACTTACCACAGAAGTGAAGCCCCCCCATACTAACTAGAAAAATGCATTAATGTATAGGTTACATATTATGTCTGTAGATACTAGTTTTGAGTCTCGTATGTAACATTGCTCTGATTTAACACCCATAGTCTGCCTCGCAAACACCTATTCTTGCATACATAAGTGCGTGTGTGCATGGATGATTGTGACACATTGCAAAGCTCTTTACACCACTCTCGGGATAAAGCCGCCGTTTAAATTCAGGCCATTTCCCATTTACATCTTTAGGTTTTATGGAGTCATTAATGTTGTCTTTTCAGCCATGTTATAGCCTGTTCTCTAACACAGCGGTAATGACAAGGCTTGTTGTTGTGTAGATTAGAAGAAGAAGAAGAAGAAGAAGAAGAAGAAGAAGAAGAAGAAGAAGAAGAAGAAGAAGAAGAAGGCGTGCAGGAGCTCCATCACTCAGAGCTGCAGCAGGCCTCACCTTCAGGAGGCATTGATTGACTTTGAGACATATCCAATCAGATTTACGGTTTCATTGATCCCGCCCGCCCACATTCAAAGCAGATTTCCTGTCGTTTTTTCCCAGGACATTAGTGAGGTTTTTGTTTGATGGTTGTGGGGATATTGAGTATCTGGAGTTGTCAGTGGCAGGATTTGCTTTCCATGGGTTGAATCAAGGTGCAATATAACGCTCATTTTGAAACGGTAGAAGCACAGCTAATATTTGCAGTAACTATTGTTTGCAATAACTGTGAAATGTAGTTTGTCAAACACAATTATTTTACAATGATCAATACAAGACAACGATAAAACAACCCTTGTATTATTACTAACTGTTATATCAACCTGTAATCTTGAAGAAACAACATGAGACTAAAATGTAGTTTTATAAAGAAAAATATACCAAAATCTATATTTTTTGTGTACAAAAAGAGAGTCAAAATCTTAGACGCTGTTTCAGAATTTCCCACCTTATGAACACAATCACAAGTATTTGGAGAAAGTACTTGCTTATATTAAAGAAGTTCAATATAAACTCAAATCTAAGAAGACTAAAATAGCAACACTCTTTATTTAGTTAAATGTAATGGAAGTAAATATTCTTTTCTTTGATTATGATAACACTAAAATGCCCAGACTTGTAACTGTATGCGAATAAAGAATTATAATGTACTAGAAATAATAAAAACAAACATTTCACACAATACTTCAACTAAGACTGACCAGACCAAATTAACAGTATTTTCAAAGCAATGCTGCTGTGCTACAACTATGCCAGCCGTAAAGATTTGAAGCCTTTATCTCCACCTGATTATTGCAGCTTTATGTGGAATAAAACAATATACAATGCTTTTAAAAGCATGCCTTTTAATGATAATTACATACTAAATAATGGAAATAATTCACAATAGACAGCAGTTTAGCTTCACTTTGCTGATTTGAATAACGAAGAGAAGGCCACAGAGCCTGAATGAGAGGGATCCTTTAATAAAAACAAAGAGTGTAGGTTTTTAATAATAAAAACATATTTAATGTAACTAAAGCATCACATGCTCTTAGGTTTTAAGGCAGAGGAGTGGGCTTCTGTCTGTCTACTGATTTGGTGCTAGTCCGTTTGATGTGATTGACAGAGACACTGAGGCTCCGTCTTCATTTGCCATGTCCATCTCAACTGTCACTTTCCATTTAGGAGCTATTCTTTCTTTAAAAAAACAAACAAACAGTGGTGACTTGTTGTAGGCATCTGCCCTCTGACACTGCCTGCATCTTTTCTTATTGAACACAAATGAATACTGATGTTTTTAGTTTTTTTTTAACTGTTTATTTTCATTTTAAATACTGATGTTTTTAATCGGCAGCGAATATTCGGCACGAGCTTCAACACGTGTATTTCGGTTTATTCAAGGCATTCATTTTGTTATTCTACAGTATTGTTGTTTTATAGTTATTTGTTAATGTAAATAACCCAATGTGTGTTCTTTGAAAGTGAAAAGGATATTGTGTTTGTTACTTTCATTGCAGTAGTTTGTCTCAAGTGTCATTTGGCTTGGCTTCCTATTTTGTATGGACATGCTTTTATTTTGAAGTAGAGTTAGCGCTATTGACAGGAAGTTGTTGTTGCTATGGAAACAACGTGATGGAGAAAAGGAGCGGAGATTACGGAGAAAAGTAATATCTACATACGTTTAATGGTTAAGTGTTGGCACCCCCTGAAGCGCTGCACTGCGGCTGTCTAAAAAAAAAAAAATATCCGAATAACGAAATTGAAAACTGAATAGTAGGCCAACGACTGGATATTCGGGTACAGCCCTACAGATTACCATGTTATATTTATTAAAGAAGGGGGGGGGGGGGAAGAGAGAGGAGTTAATTCCGGAGGAAGGGCACTCCAGGCAAAGCTCAGTGGGAAACAGGCCCATCCCATAATACACATCCGAGTCTATGGTTGAGTGGTTACAAATGTGTATCCTTTACAACATCCAGGGTGTGTGTGAGCTGGTGCCTGAGACTCCAGCAGGGACAGATGTTGGAGCCCCCAGCCTCTCAATGCTTTCTGTATCACACAGATGTAGCGGAGAGGAGGATGTCTTATGTCTGTGGAAAGTTGAGCAACATGTTTAAAGCTTTATAACTTTTTAAAAGGGTTTGCCCTGACTGAATGGATCCCATTTGTTGTGGATTATAGTACACTTTTTTGAATTGAGTTGACCTTTTATTTTGTGCATAACGACAACTATCCAACGGGCTCTAATTTTTAGAAATGAGGTTTGTATTTCAGGACCAGAAAAAACGCATTGAGTTTAAAGGTGACATGTCATGCTTTTCCGGTTATCACCCGTCCCCTTGTGTGTTATGAAGGTTTTTATGCATGTAAACGGTCTGCAGAGTCAAAACCCTCAAAGTACACCATGTAGGGAGTAAAACTCTAAAACAGAAAATACCTCCCCAAAACGCCTTGTTGGAGATAAGTCACTGTCCATTTGATTCTTCCGGGGACATCATGATGTCATGTCGTCCCCGGAACGAAATGGACCAATCCGTAGATCCGTTACGTTACGTCCGCGCAGCCGTTACGTTAAGCCCCCACTGATTGGTCCAAATTGACCAATCCACGACTTCCTCACACACTCAGTGCATGCAGCTCTGCTGCTCTCTCCTCCCTGGCTGCAGGCTGATAACAGACAGTTGGGATCGCGGCGAAATGCTCTCTGCAGACCCATTCTCACAGCGTTTATCAACCTTTTTCTTACTCAATATCAAGCCACACTTATTGTTTTTACTTCGGCTGTGACTTTGTGTGCTCAGGGTGAGTTTGGCTGTGTTTCGCTGTGTTTCGGAGCACACTGGGCTCACAGGGAGGGGGGGGCAAGAGCTGCAGCGAGCCGTTTAGTGGAGAGAGTGAATACACATACTTTACAGAGATGCTGTATGCGAAACCAATGTGAGTTTGGAAAATTGCACAGTATAAATCTATTCTAGTAGACCTCAATAATGGAATTATGGTCAGTGGAAATGGCCATGACATGTGACCTTTAAGTCATTTCTAAACTGAACTGAAATTAAGTTTTTGTATTTGGGAGAGAGCTGTTGATTGATACTATATTAGACCATAATAACATCAGAGGTGGGAAGTAATGGAGTACAAATACTTTGGTACTGTACTTAAGTAAATTTTTCTGGTATCAGTACTTTACTCCACTACTTGTTTTTCGACTTTTTACTTTGACTTCTTACATGTTGAACACAAATACCTGTACTTTCTACTTCTTACATTTTGAACACAAATACCTGTACTTTCTACTTCTTACATTTCCCAAACAGGTTGGTTCCTTTAGTTTGAATGTGTGTTTGGTGGCGTGATCATTATTAGTTAGTCATTGCGTGCCTATTGATTTGAACACGATCCATGTATCCATCATTTCCTGGTCTTCTCTAAAGAAGAGGGACCAATGAAAACGTTGTCATGTTGCCGTTGTTCAGCATGGAAACATTCATTAGCTAACAATGACATTATTGTTCTATTAATATAAAGGGAGGTCAGGTACTCTTTAAACAGCTGCTAGTTATGGGTACTTTTTACTTAAGTACATTTCAAAGCCCATACTACTTTACTTTTACTTGAGTAAATAAGTCAGTACTTGTATTTTTTTGAGTATCTGTACTTCTACTTGAGTAAAGGATGTGTGTACTTTTGCCATCTCTGTACAACAGTGAGAGTAAGTTTATGTAAAATGTTCTATTCTACAACAATATGGTGTGATACAGTGGTGCTCAACTTATGGCCCGTGGTCCAGCAGGCAGGGTGTCATACGGATGTTTCTTTTAATTAATCACATGAAAACTATTCATAATGGACCTTTTTATGTACTGTTCTTGTTAATAAGGTGCCAGAGTTTAAAAATAGACAAAGAGAGCTTGTTTAAAGTGCAATCAAAACTTGTGCCAAGTAAATGTAGTTAATATTTGTATGTTAAAAGTCAGATGATTTGTAAATAAATTAAGAAAAATGAAACATTTACTTTTTCCTGTCTCTACGGACTAAGGGGTGGGTGTGTGGGTGTGTGGTGATGATACACAGAGAGCCAGAAAGTGATGGAGGAAAACATGCCCCCGAGTCAGAGCAAGACACTTAATGAAGCGCTCTTTCTCCTCTGCTCCCTCCCCGCCTTGTGTCAGCTGGGATCATTCCTCTGTTAGTGGAGTGAGGGGCCGTGGCTGAGGGGGTTTCTGTGTGATATTGATACATTTTACAAAAAATGACTGCTGCGTCTCTCCGCCAGCTGTGTGCTTATAAGCAGAACTGTTGATTTACAGACAGGGTGTTGATCAAAATGGAGCTGCCTGACATTGTTGGCAGATGCTGCTAAGTGATGGAGAAATCATTAGACGTAGCTCAGGGCCGGTTGGTTGGTGAGGCAGTGTGTGTGTTGTTTTGTGTGTGTTCAGATAAGGGTTTATTATAAGTAGTTAAACAGGTGTCTGGTGTTTTCTTTTCAGACTCACAGGCTAGTTTTAAATTGAAACGCATGTTCAGGCGTAGTTGATTATTTTAAAGTAAAAGTACCAGAATTCTTCATTATAAGCTAAGATTCAATAATCAAGATTCAAAGGCTTTATTGTTGTATGCACAACAGTAACAAAGTAGTTGTTGGCTATGAAGATCTGAGGCTATTTCTAAGTATTTTATGCCTATACTTAAGGCATACAAATAAATTAAGAAGTAATTAATTGCAATAATTGGTGAAATTGGCACAATGGAGCAAGTAATTCAAGGAGATATAATAGTGCTGTATTCAAAATCAAGTAAAAGTATAGAAAGTACAGAAGTATATAAAAAAAAATAGTAATAATCACACAGGTTGAGAAACAGGTTGCTGGGTACTGCATTTTAGCTGGGGCTGAAGGCCTGAGTGGTGTTTGAGTTTTTGTTTGAAAGTGTCCAGATAGTCGGCATTCCTGATAGCAGAGGGGAGAGAATTCCAGAGGGTCTGGGCTGCGACACTGAAGGCTCTGTCGCCAAAGGATTTCAGCTTTTCGATTTCAATCGGCGGTTATGGGGAGGTCATTGATTATTTTGATGAGGGCAGTCTCTATGCTGTGGTTGGATCTGAAACCTGATTGGAAGGGTTCATAGAGCTCACGGTTGGACATATTTTCATGATCTTGCTGAGGAAAGGAAGGTTGGAGATCGGCCGGTAGTTGCTGGGGTCGAGAACAGGTTTTTTAATGATGGGGGTAACAGCTGCTATCTTGAAGACGGCGGGAACCTTGACTGATTCCAGGGAAGAGTTGATTATATTAACAATGGTGGAGCAGAGGATGGGTAGGCAAGTCTTGACCAGGGCAGAGGGCATGGGGTCGAGGGAGCAAGTTGCAGCCTTAGCTTTCGAGACAAGTTTGGCAACCTGAAGGGCATCCACTGGTGCAAAGGAGGAGAGACAACATTGAGGCAGGTGTGAGGTCGGGGGAACAGTGACCAGAGGTGGCGTTGCATGTGAATAAGAGGGGGCAGGGGCCCGGATTTCCTGGTGGAGGGAGTTGACTTTGTCCTCGAAGAAGTCAAGGAACCTGGTGCAGAGCTCGGGCGTCTGCTGGGTTGGGGTGGTCAATTGGGCGGAGTAGGCGGTTTATGGTGGAGAAGAGCATACGGGGGTGGTTTTGCTGGTTACTGATGAGAGAGGAGTAGTATTGTGCCTTAGCTTTTGAGAGAGCTTCCTTGTATGATCTGACATGCTCTCTGTAAGCCTCCAGATGTACTGTGGGGCCAGATTTTCTGTGGAGCCGCTCTAGTTGGCGGCCAGAGGCCTCTGGCAACAATTATGTGTTGTATTGTATTTCCCAGAGCATTAAAACACCTATATCTGTCACTTTAAACAAAAAAGTGAAACATAAACACTATCTGCCCAATGATTCCCAACAAATTCAATGAATGGGATGTTCCTTAGCCCACACCCGTCCAACAAATCTCAGACACACAATCAGCCCTGTAGTGTTTTCTGTAATCCTTCTGACAGACAGGCCAATAATCCGAGGCGTCAACATAAGCTATGCAGTGGAGGTAATAATAGAGTGCAGGTTATGACTTTTAACTTAATTTGACTTTTTAATGTGCTTTGTGGCTGTCCTATAGCTGCTTCTCTCCCCACGTTGATCTCAAGGTTTAAAGCCTCATTGGTCAGAAGTGCCACATAACACTGAATTGCTGCTCTGGCATTTAGCAAGGGCAGATGAGCGTAATGCGGCATTCAGCTCCATACATCATTATGCGGAGGTGTCCGACAGCGGGCAGAGTGCGCAGAGGTCCAGCCGTATTTCATTAGGCTCCGGATGCAACAGAAGGCCTCATTAACATGCATGGCCACAGGTTGTTGTTGCCCTCTCTTCCTCACTGTGTGTCAGCTTCAGTCCGACAGCCTCACAGGCCACTGACTCATTCCTATTAAGCTTAAGCTAGTCCACAGTTGTCCAATTGTTTTGTTATGATTGCCTGCCTCGGAGACCGCAGGAACTGAAATCCCTGCAATCCATTTCAAATAGTAATTTGATACAAGTCTGATGGATGGTGTGAAGACTGAGAGAGAATGTTGACAACAAATGATCCTCTGGAGATAACTCCCACGGGATTATATCTCATCTCCTCATGGTGTTACATGTGAACCTAATGAGTGCTGATCCATGTTAAGAATGCCTTATTAGAGTTTAGAATTCACGACGGATCAACAAGGTTTGTAAAAGAATTAACTAGGTGACAGGGCTGGGTATTCAACTTCAATTCGTTTTTGTTGCATGACTTAAATGTTCCATGTTTGATCAGTATTTATTTGTCTTTCTTTGATTGGATTACACATTAGAAACCAACATTTTCCAAATGTTATAATAGACTGGTCTGACTGATGGTGGGTTTCAAACCCAAATAGTCCTCATAGTAAGGTTTTGAAGACGGTATCATCTTGGTATCAGACCTTGGGTATTGTACCATCACTTGTTTATGTATTGAAAAATATACTAAACCTTAGTGCAGACAGAATTAATCGTAAAAATGAGCTGAAAGGCACTAAATGGTCCTATAGCGCTAAGGGGAACGGCAGAGTTTAGTAGTATTTACTGCGAGTTTGTCGATTTAAGCAACACTTTTCCTCTTATCATAGGTATTGTACTAGCATTTGTATTTGTACTGCAAATACAACTATTACAAGGTGTTCTGGAGAGAGTATGATTCAAAACAATGAGCTGAAAGACACTAAACAATACTATAGAGCTGAAGGGAACGCCAGAGTTTGGAGATATTCCTCTCGTCACTGAGAGCAACACCTTTTATCTTAGCTTGGGTATAGTACCAGCACTTGTATTTAAATTGAACCAAACCCATCTGTAATGCCGACAGGTTGATAAAAAAAATCAGCTGAAAGACACTAATCAACCCAAAAGAGCTTTTTGGAGTTCGGTTATAATTCTCTGCAATGTGTCACGACCAGCAACACCTTTCGTCTTACCTTGGGATCGTACCAGACGGGATGAATCAAAACAATGAGCTAAAAGACACTTAACTAAGAGGAACTATACGTTTGTCACTACAAAAAATACCTTTCATTTGATCTAATCTTATTTGAATTCTATACAAATGATGTGTGCAACTAAGATGCACATTTGTCTGTGTCTGGCACTCAGAGATTGCAAACCTCCGCCAAGACCAATGGTGCATTCACGTGCTCCTCAGGGCTTTAAGTCATGATGTATAAACAGTGTTGGGACAAAGAACAGGTGTTGTGTTATTGTGCTCAGAGCTTTTAAACAACACATTGAAAGCCGTTTCTGATTAGTTCTTCCGACACCTGCATTACTCTGACACAACATGAATGCAGCACAAATGCCCTACAGTACCTCTCAATGTAAACAAGTGGAAAATAATACACCCTATGATTTAGATACGCACCAAATGCTTTCTTTCGTAGCCCTTTCTCCACCCTTCCACCAAGTTTAATAAAAACCAGGTCAGTCATTTCTCTGTAATCTTATTTAAAACAGACAAACCATACCGAAAACAAAACATTGGCAGGGCAATGATATATGCAATTCACAAGGATAACATCATCAGCCTACCTTAAATACCTCACAACAGCTTTGAGATCTTTGAACATTATTAGTCACTGATAATGTTTCTTTACCTTAACCGGGAACATGTTGTAACCCCTGCATGTTCCCACTAAACTGGGCTCCTTTGTAATAAGTGAATGTGATAAGGTTTTCCTTCTCTTTATTTATTTTGAACATTATGTAAGCAGCATTGAGAGTATCGGGACTGGAAGGCATCATTACTGTCGGACGGGTCATTGTGCTGCCAGCACTGTAACAGAGGATGACGTCAACCCAGCTTTTCCCTATAAGTCTTTATATAGCACAGCACCCTATCTGCTGCTATATGTAAACACCAATTCCCTGAAAAGAATGTATTTGGTAGCTCCGAGGCAGGCAATGGGAAGCGAAGCAAAGAGGAGGAATAGAAGGCGAAGCATACGCAGCCTCCTTTTTTTTCTAGGTCTAATCCCTCTTAGTGGAGAGAGCGATAAGCGTGCTTTACTTAGCCCCACATTTGCCATTGTTTATGCATCCTTTGCCAAACCACGTGGATCCCAGTAGAGTCGGATAATCTTAGCGATGCCAGTTTGGCAGGGCTGCAAATACACCTGGCCCAGGTCAAATCGCAACAGCGGGGTAGAAAACAAAATGCCTCCGCGTCTGTTTGCCTTGTTTGTTTTTTACTTCCTCTATTCATCTTTGTGTAAGCATTTGCTCATAGATGGGGATCTGTCAAAGCTGCTGGCTTTGGTGACACGTGCCTCTTACTGCTCTCTGGTGATCAGGAGATCTTTGCAGGGGAGATGGAGAGTGGTGCCATCACGGCTCCCGATGACGCTTATTTACCATGAGTGAAACAACAATGTTAACCAATAGCGTCACAAGAAGCTAGTACCTCACTGTGACAGGAAAGCCTTCTAATGTTACTGCCATTTCCCATCAGGGCCTTTTTCTGGGTAACACAGTTGAGAAGGGTGTGTTTGTGGCTTGGTGTTCTCACAGATATCATCAGTTAGGTTGTGAGAGTCTGCACTTTCTAACACTTTCATACTCGTAGCTTAATGCAGGATTTGTGAGTTCTCTACATACAGTCATTACTCGCACTCCAAACATTTGACTGTGCGACTCTGAGTAATATAGCTTGCACAATTTAAAATCGCACTACAACGGTGCTCTTTGTGTCGCTATGTGTAAATAGGTTTGAATCAACATTGTTGTTCTTGTTCCCTCTTCATATAGTACACTTGAGAAGTTAATGGAAAACTGCTAAGAAATGTTCTCACGATAGATAATAATATTTGTTTTTAACTCAATTAACAGCTATGATAAACGTACCCGAGTCCTGTTTCAGTTATGTTGTGTGCACAGTTGGGATTTACATTAGAAAGGACCAGACTTGGGGAGCTTCAGAATACATGTAACAAGATGTAATCAGGACAAAAACCAAAAAAATCACCATTATCCAAGAGTCCTCATCTAATTTAAAGAGGCATTCACGGGTAAATGCCTTTTTTTAAATTGTAAATTATCCTATTTTGTAGTGTCAGTATTAGGTAGGTAGGCCTATACCTGAATTTGCTTTTGCTTTTAATATTTCCTACTTTCATTATTCTTCTTTTTTAATGCGGTAGGTGGACACCTGATTTGTTGAACAAAAATACAGTCCGCTTTAATTAATGTTCTAAACTGAAACGGCATTTGCAATTTATTGGCATTGCATTTGAAATTGAGGTAATCCAAAAGTAACGGAATGTACTTAAAGAAAGGTTACTGATTAAATTGACTTGCAGTTAAGTAGTCATTTTGACTGAATACATTTTTAAAGTAACCTACACAACCCTAAAAGGAGTACATTTGCCACAAGTCAGCTGTTAGCAGGGTCCCTACTTCCTAATGGGGCCTCAGGGAACAGAAGGACATCTGTGAAATTAAAAATGATTGGAACAAGAATGGCCTCATGTACAGCATTTATCAAATTCTTGTCATGCACGTCACGTACATTCCGTTACTTTTGGACAAGTGACCGCTGTCCCCTCATTGGTCCAACAAGGTGATCCGTGACCAGGACATTGTTACCAGAGTAGCCCAAGGTAGTTGGAAGTGTTGGCACCACGCAGCCAGTAAGTGGAAGAAACCGCTGACCCGACAGTAAATATACTGCAGCAAGAAAACATAAAAATAAGCATCATAGTACGAAACGTGTACAGCGGGGATCTTAAGGTGGATTGTTTGAGGACCGTGAGGAAAAACAACAACTATCCTCTGCTGTTAGACCAGACATCAGGTTACAGTAGCGGTGCCAGTTCACTCCAGTGAGCACTGTTACTGTTACCAATGGTCAGTTGATAATGTTATTAATAATAATAGATTTAATTTGTTAGCGTTTTTACAGGTGCTCAAAGACGCTTTACAGATATAGTGAAGATAAAATAAAATAAAGGAACAACAAATAAATATATAGTTAAAGTCAAATAATACAAAAACAATCACACATTAAAAGCCAGATTGAAGAGGTGAAGTCAGTAATTACAACTTAGAGTCCACTGTGGATGTTAATAAAAAGAGTAGGTAATGCTTCTTTTTTATAGTGATTTATGACTATGTAACACAACCAACCATCCTACTTCCAAAAGTATAGTTTAAAGTGGCGGGTTGTGCCTTTCCTGTTGTGTGCCAGCTATCCAATCAGAGCAGACTGTGCTCTGGTTTCAGACAGAGGGTGAAAAGAGCAGTATGATTTTTTTAAAAATGGAGAACTTCTCGAACATTAAAGCTTGGAAACATGTCAGAGGCTTTACACACGGCATCTATTGCACGTCTGTCCGTCCTGGGAGAGGGATCCCTCCTCTACTGCTCTCCCTGAGGTTTCTCCCATTTTTCCCTTTAAACTGGGTTTTCTTTGGAAGTTTTTCCTTGTACGATGTGAGGGTCTAAGGACAGAGGGTGTCGTATTGTCATACTGATATTCTGTACACACTGTGAAGACCACTGAGACAAATGTAACATTTGTGATATTGGGCTATATAAATAAACATTGATTGATTGATTGATTGATTGATTGAGAGGCTCAAAATACAAATATGAACCTGAAAATGAGCATAACATGTCTAAATATGTATATATATTGTTGTACAGTTGTAATCACAGTTTATGTAAATGATGCAGCATTCGGGCAGTTTGACATTCTTCTGTTTCCATTTCACTGATGCCGTTTGGCCTTGTACTGTAGCTCAGTGAAACAGAGCTAGGAGAGGGGCTTCTGCTCTACTGATGAGACAGTAATTAGTACCAACTCCTAAGGGAGCGCAGATAGACTTCACACAGCTTGACAGACTCTCTCTCTCCCTTTTCTCTCACTCTCTGTGTCTCTGTCTCTCTTTCTGTCCCTCTCTCGTCCTTCGTAGCTAATAACAGCAGTTCTCACTTATTCTCCAACCTCATTATGTTCCATCCAAACAAACAGATCGTTTCCTTAAAATTAGCACAATCTGGATAACTAGCTAACTTTGTCGGCCTTTCTGTCACTTAGTGAACACTTTTAATACCTGCAAATCAGTAAGCAAAATATATGTATTTATCTTAAGAGGCCCTATATTCCTCCATTGGACTCAATTGTTTACTTCCGTAACATAGTGACATCGCTATGTAACACTGGTGCTTCTTTTGGCTAGCAATCCAACACACTGTACGTAATTGGCTAAGGCACGGGACATCTCTTAGCGATTGACTAATCACAACAGAGCTGGCCAGCTAACCAATCAGAGCAGACTGGGCTCTGGTTTCAGACAGAGGGGGAAAAGAGGTGCTGCAGCACAGGCAGTATGTGAAAAATAAAGAGCTTTTTGAACATTAAAGCATGGAGACATGTCACAGTACAGGAACAAAATACGTATAAACCTGAAAATGAGCATCATAGGGCCCCTTTAAACACTTTTAATGAGCACCGGAGTCGATTGTGGGTTTTTTGGGAGGGTTTTTTTGCCAAATATATTCGTAGGAAAAAGGCCAGCGAGTGTGTTTATTTTAGACTTTTTTTGGAACACTTCCGTGAAGCAGAACATAATTTCTGTCTTGTGTTTATTCACAGCTCAGTCTGCCCTGTTCGTCTCCTCCACCGGACTGTTTGGTTCAATCTATTTCAAAAGGATACACACACAGTGACAGACAGCATTTCCATGGAGAATATGCATTTTTATTAGCCAGTTAGACACTATGTCATGTGTGCTGCTTTGGTCCGTCAGGGGATGGGCACTTGGGTGAAATGGCCAGAAAATATTGTGTTCGCTTCAGCAGTTTTGCTGGAATGATTGAAAGTGTGTGCGAGGGAGCGGAGTGCTGGGATCTCGTATTGCTGTTTCAGGACTTTAGCAGATAGATAGTGTTCCAGGAGCCATTTCTCCCTTTATTTGACTTTATTTTTACAGGAGCGGCCAAATATGATTTTCCCTTTCTGTCATGAGGTGTACATTTTATGGTGTGGTATACATGAGAACACATGTAAGTGGATAGACCTGCTGCTGAGTGTTTTTGGATTACCTGTTCAAATTAGCCCAGTGGAGTCTTTTATAAACTGCAAACCCAGGATCTGGTCAACCTTTTAATAGGCTTTGAGGAGTTGTCGTAGGCAGATTTGATTTGACCTAGCTCAGCCTTTGATACACTTTACATAAGAACTCTACTTCCAAAGCCTTTTCCTACTGAAGAGTGTTCAAGGAAAACCATTCATTCTAAACTGGTGATTTCATTAAGAAATGCTGGACTACAGTGTGAGAGTTGTGAAGTCTGACTCAAACAATGAAAACTACTTTATATAGAGAAAAATACAGAATGTAAACACCCCGAATGGAAATTGCAAAAGAAGGCAGACTATAAATAGTGTCAACAGGGTTTGAAATCGGATTATTGACCTTGTTAGAAGCTCACAAAAAGGATTTATAATTTGGAAAGCGTAATCCTAACGAGGGACGTACAGTAGGGCTGCTGTAGATCTCTGATTTAGAGGGATGCCTGAACATGCAGATGTTTTAAAGTGATACAAAATAATCTTGATTTTTATTTCATCCGTTTGTATAGAAGTCTATGGAAAAGTTACCCTTCTTCTCATTTGACATATTACCTGGGAAAATGATTCATCATTAGGAATCATTTTCCTAGGTAATATGTCAAATGAGAAGAAGGGTAACTTTTCCAACGTGTTAATAACGCGTTAATGCAAAATTAACGCCAATAATTATTTTAACACGATTAACGCATGTGTATTTTTTTCCTCGGCCGCCCCGTAGTTTCAGAGCGCATCGAGTTTAAAATACCATCTACAAGCTGATGCTGTGTGTGTGTGTGTGTGTGTGTGTGTGTGTGTGTGTGTGTGTGTGTGTGTGTGTGTGTGTGTGTGTGTGTGTGTGTGTGTGTGTGTGTGTGTGTGTGTGTGTGTGTGTGTGTGTGTGTGTGTGTGTGTGTGTGTGTGTGTGTGTGTGTGTGTGTGTGTGTGTGTGTGTGTGTGTGTGTGTGTGTGTGTGTGTGTGTGTGTGTGTGTGTGTGTGTGTGTGTGTGTGTGTGTGTGTGTGTGTGTGTGTGTGTGTGTGTGTGTGTGTGTGTGTGTGTGTGTGTGGTTAGCATCTGGTGCTAGCTAGCTGCGCTAACGGATATATAAGGAGCTGTTTAAATGAAAACAGAGGAGCGAAATTTCGCCGACAACTGCACCGAGCACTTGACTTTATGCAGGAAGCCAGACAGTGGGACATTGTACGAAAAGTCAGCACACGAATATTTGTAATGTTCAGAGGTTGTTGTGTTTAATATTCATGAGAATATTTGTCATTGTTCAAATGATAATAAACATTTGCATAAAGCATATTTGTCCACTCATATGTTGATAAGAGTATTAAAAACGTATTCCTCAAAGGTACATTTAGAACAGATCAAAAATGTGCGATTTAATTTGAGATTAATCGCGATTAACTATGGACAATCATGCGATTAATCGCGATTAAATATTTTAATCGACTGACAGCCCTACTATAAACCAAGATGGCGGAGGCCGAAAAGCCAAATTCAAGGCTTTAAAGGAGAGGTGTCATGGCCATTTCCACTGATCATAATTCCATTGTTGAGGTATACTAAAATAGAAAAATACTGTGCAATTTTCCAAACAAACATTGGTTTCGCATACAGCATCTATTTAAAGTATGTGTATTCAGCAGTATTCACTTTCTCTACTAAACGGCTCGCTGCAGCTCTTGCCCCCCCCTCCCTGTGAGCATAGTGTGCTCCGATTGGTCGGGACCATTTGGGACGTTGTGAATCGCGCTGAGCTCCGTGGGGGTGTGATTTCCTTGTTTAGCGATACACAGCCAAACTCACCCTGAGCACACACAAAGTCACAGCCGAAGTAAAAACAATAAGTGTGGCTTGATATTGAGTAAGAAAAAGGTTGATAAACGCTGTGAGAATGGGTCTGCAGAGAGAATTTCGCCGCGATCCCAACTGTCTGTTATCAGCCTGCAGCCAGGGAGGAGAGATCAGCAGAGCTGCATGCACTGAGTGAGTGAGGAAGTCGTGGATTGGTCAATTTGGACCAATCAGCGGGGGCTTAATGTAACGGCTCCACGGATTGGCCCATTTGGTTCCGGCTACCGCATGACCGTATCGCGTCATAGTTCTGGGCGTGGCTACTGGGTGTTCACACGTCACAATGTCCAGGAAGAACATGGAAGAAGGTCAAATGGTTCCAACGAGGCGTTTTGGGGAGGTATTTTCTGTGTTAGAGCTTTACTCCCAACAGGGTGCACTTTGAGGGTTTTGACTCTGCAGCCCATTTACATGCATACAAACCTTCATAACACACAAGGGGACGGGTAATAACCGGAAAAGCATGACATGTCTCCTTTAACAGAAGTCTTCAAACCAATGGGTAATGTCATAAGGCGCTTTCACACCGGAGTACTTTTACCATACTTTTCCCAGAAATAGTTCCGATAGTTCCTGGGATGTTGCGTTCACACCAAAAATATCTTTTTTTTCGGGAACCTTTTCACCCTTTTTAGTCCCTGCTAGAGAGCGGGGACTAAAAAGGGGAGAAAAAGGTTCAAATTTCTGAATTTACTAGATAGTTCCGGGGAAATAAAAGTTCCGGGGACTATTCCTGGGAAAAGTACTTGGTGTGAAAGCGCCTATTGCGACTAGGTGGCTAAAACAGCTGAAAATAAAGTTATAGTTGTCCATTTAAGATGACATTAAAGCACTTTTCTTAAACATTTTCATCACAACAAGCTGCTTTACCTTTGCTCCAGAATTTCTTATTCAGGTTGTTTCTCAGAGATTTATCTCCATCAGGAGCTTACCTCTCTCCTCCTGCTGTCTCTCCAGCAGCTTTATCCCTGTTTACTGCAGAGAAGGCTCAGCACTGAGCGCCGAGCAATGCTAATGAATTCACCCTTAACAAGGGTGTGATTAGCCTATTGATTCTTTCCTCCAAATTCCTTGCCGCCACTGCAAAAATGGTCTTGGTCGATTACATTTTTGTGACACTGCACATTGACACCAACAACCCCAGATGCAAATGTCTGTTATTGGTCTGCCTTTGCACGTTAAAGGTCACACAACATTTCCCACCGCTGTGTATTCCCAATGGCACAGACATAACATTAACGTGTTCTGCTTCCATGCTTTCCTTGTCTTCCTGCAGACTGAAGCAGAAGTCACAGTCCGTCGATATTGCCACTCAAGGATTCTCTCCGACCCTGGTGCCAGCCTCACCCCCCAACAAGGCTTCACCAACTGTTGCCAAGACAACAGCCGTCCTGGCCGTGCAGGAGAACAACACCAACAACTCCCAGCGCCGCAGCCCCCGGTGTGGGGAGCTGAAGAGGGGCTACACCATAGGTAAGAGACCCCGCGAGGGTTCTGTCTGTCTGTGGAGGACCTGATGAGGGCAAATCTACGGGGTTATGACAACTCAAAAACATTCACATTTTTTAAATGTTCTTTGCAATTTCCCAACTTGTAAAAATATTTCAACAAACAAACACCTGCTAGAGTTCCAATTCTCAAAATGTAATCAACCACCTTAGAATATCAGGGTTTCCCACACATAGACTTTACTTGGGCCGGCCGCCCAGCTATATTAACGGCCGCCCAAGTATATTTCGCGACCCTTTTTAAAAAATGTATGTACCGTGTGAACGCAACGCTGCGCAAATGTGGGTCTGCCTCACAGAGGGTGACATTTACAATTGTATTTAAATAGTAACCCATGTCCATATATAATTATTTTGGGGTAGTAGATTTAAACTATAGGGCTATCACTACGGGCAGCAACGCTGTAAATATTGACAAATAAATCCAGCAAAATGGCACAAAGAAAAACTGGTAGTGGCCTGGCTGGGTGTATAATTCCCGGCCTGACTTATTGTCTCGGTCCGGCCCTCCCTGTACCTGTTCGCTCTGCCATCGCGTGAAGGGTCTGCTCACAAGCGACCAACAGAAAGGTTAATGTTGTTGTTGCACGTCACGTCACCTCACCACCACAGGGGGGCGAGGTTGTGGGGGGGCATCTATCTGCTGCGGGTCTATTTCTGTGTCAGAGTTTAGGTTGCTGCTGTGAGAGTAAGTACACTTCAGGGAGCTGACTCCTCAAAATGTATGAAATGAGTTTGAGATAAACTAATTCCAAACTCATAAGTGCTCTGCGCTTCTGTTCTCCATGTTAATGTGATTCAGTTAGCAGGGTGTTCGGGTCAAGGTTAGAAAAAAGGAAGCGTGTAGGGAAAGTACGCAGGCTGAACCGCTGAAGGTAACCGATTCCTTTTATATTTGTGGCGAGAAATGTGATGCTTGTTGCCAAGACTTTCATGTAGTTGTTATTCCCCTGCTGTGTTTTCTTGATGCATACCACACACACACGGCTGTCCGTTTTCAGTTTGCAACGGAAGATATGCAGAGTTTCTGCTGTCCTGATGTCAATGGGGAGCTCATTCCACCATTTAGAAGCAAGGATAGCAAACAGGCGTGTTTTTGACTCGCAGTGATGGAGTAGCAAGCCGATTGGCTGAAGCAGAACGTAGTGCACGTGCTGGAGTGTCTGGTTTAACCAAGGCCTGGGTGTATGAAGGGGCTGATCCCCTCACAGCTCTCTGGCAGTCAGTGAACGGAGCTGAGGAGCGGAGTAGTGTGGGAGAACTTGGTTTGAAATTGTAGACTGAATTTGGATCATCTTAAAATATGACATTTTTCATTGGGGTTAACATGGTTAGTTGTTTAACACATATCAGTTTCAAAGAATACCTTCAAAACAAATCATAGTAAATCAGAAAGAGGGTCAACAATGAGATGATAATAATAATAGCCGGCGAAAAAAGGAATTGGCTCACTTTCCATTTTAGTTGATCATTTTTTACATGATACATAGTTTATTTTAAGAAACTTTACCAAAATGTTCAAATGTCATGGGCAATTATGGACAGGTATACAAAGGATAACAAAGCTCCATAGTTTCTGTGTTTTAGGAATTATATGAAAAAGGACAAAAACACAACACATTTCTGTCTAACCTGCATAAGGTATATCATGGTTACTAAATCAGACATTATTATACTGATTGTTCATACATTTTTCTGTCTGGACAGTTTCAATCAGCGAATGGATTTATTTGTGGATCTACATTTGGAGTCATGCAAGTCCAATTGGAATCAGATCTTATATCAGATTCTGTTCAGAGCAGGGTTTCCGTTAGCCGGTAATTACCGGTTTTTAGCTGGTAAAATTTATTAAAAACCGGTAAATTCAAAACCTGCCGGTCAAAATGTCTGGTAATAATTAGGGAGGCTCCGATCGATCGGCCGCCGGTCATTATCGGCTGCTATTCACTCTTAATAGTTTGATCGGTGCTCTCTATAAAGGCCGATCAGGAGAGCTGGATCTGATCGATATGGACATAAACGCGAGTGAAGTGTAACCGGACGAGAGAGAGAGATCAGATCAGCTGCGGAGTCTGACCGAGACACGCAGCTCTGCAGGATCACCTGAAGCCCCGCCCTCTGTTTAGCGAGCTGCAGGGGCTGCAGGAGAAACTGACGGGCTGTCAGGAGAATGAGGGAGGGAGAGGGGAAAAGAGAGGCTCCGTTTCTCCCGTGTTATTATTGAAATGTAATGTCAACTTTTGAATAATGTACGTCATCTACTAAAAGTAGTTTGTTTGAATGTAATAATTATGTTGTTTGTTGTTTGTGGAATAATTTATTGAATAATGAATCTGAATTTTTCGATCTGTTACAATTATAAACTGAAGCAATATAAAAATGAGCCCTGTGAACTGAGTTTTAAACTGAAGCATATCTGCTCATAGTCCGGTAATTACCTGCTAACGGAAACTCTGCTACACAACTCTTATTTTTATTATTGAAATATGACCGGTAACTTTCAAATTTGTCCGGTAAAATAAATTCTGCCCGGACATTTGACCGGCGAGAAAAAATCCTAGCGGAAACCCTGGTTCAGAGATCTGTTTTTTTCAGTCTGGTCGGAGTTGGATTGCGATTTTTTTTTTACACCAGCCTGAATGGACCAATTTTAAAATGGAAAATGTGTGTATAAACTGGTTGCAATTAAAATAGCGCCTTAATGTTTTAATATACTGTATTCATGCCTTTTTTAAGAAAGGTTAAATATCAAAACTCCTATGCAACTCCTATGCTGATGATCAAAAACCTTTCACCCAAATGCAATTCAAATGATGTCAGCTTTGGCATCTACCAATACCCATAAGATCCCCAAATAGATTAGTTCATTGAGCATATGAACTGCCATTAGGTATGTTAATCTGGGCGGCAGCTTTGAACTTGGGCTGCGTTTCACTTCGGTTAAATGGATTCCTTGCGTCCCTCACTTGCGTCGTTTCCCTGCCTCCCTCCCACCAGGGAAGCATGGAGGGACGCAAGGAAACCACGAGAAGCAGGGAAATGAGTTTTAAGAGCAATGGGATGTCCTTTCCTCTGGAGCGTCACGTGAAGTGACGTCCGTTTGTGATGACGCCGCACAGCTGATCGTCTGACAGCAGCTCTGTCCCCGTTGTTTTCACAAACACCCCCGCCACACATTTACTGACACAAACATTTGTATCATCTGTTGTAGACCCCAATAAATAAAATAAAATAAGAACTCATTGTCAAAAAAGATAAACGCTATTCTTAAAATGTATAAACGAACATTAGTTAGATTAATATTGATTAGAGCGCACAAAATAAATAAAATAATTGAGAGAAGAAAAAGAGATATCTATCAAAACCCAGTTAGATTAACATTCATTGGACTGCACTTAATGACTGACTGAATGAAAATGACAATAAATGAAAAATGTAAAACGAAAAAAGCGATCATGAAAATGTTTCTAATAAATGAATAAAATGATTTGTGACCACTTTGTTGTTCAGATATATCACATATTTGTAACTAAATGAAACATGAATTGAAACAAAACACGGTATAAACTGAGGAGTGACTCTCGTGAGGTTCATGTGTTTTCTTCACTCCGCTGGGAAACTGCTCTGATGTCAAGAAGTATCAGATCAGTGCATGCACTGCATCGTCCAATCAGTGAGCGATACACAGTAAGGGGGCGGGGCGAGTGTCTGAGGATTTCACCGGAAGATGGTCTGGTGGTTCCTCGGTTATCGCTCCTCCATTATCGCTAGTCGCTCCTCGCTCCTCCGGCAGAAATAAGGCCACTGGGACGCTACTCAAGATGGCGCAGACAAATCAACTTCCAGTGATACCGAGGAGCGAGGAAATGAAAGATAAGAGAAGTGAAACACAGCCCTGGTCTAGGTTTTGAGGGGATCCTTTCACATTGGGTCATTGGTCGCCGTTTGCATCGCGGTAGAAAGAGAGGGTCAGGACTGGGCAAAGGTGCGTGTCCTCACTTGTGTGTCTGCTGCCACACTCTGATGTGCTTTCTACAGAGTCATCATGAATTCACCCCACTCCCGAGGCCAGGCATCGACAGCAGGACAGATTGATCTGCAGTCGTCCGCATCAGTTCCGTGGACGATAATCGATAGAGGAAATTGTGGAGTAAAAGCCTGGCAGGACAGGTGGAGAGACTGTTGATATTTCAACGTACTCTCATCATCCATTACCCAGTATTATCAGTGGAGACTGGGCTCTTTTTAATAAAGTGAGGGTCGGAAGTCAGAGTCGCTCAGCCATTAAATGGAACGTGACTTATTGTGCTTTTAACTACAAAGTAACAAGCTGTACGGCCTCTGAAGCCTGAGTCGTACCAGTTAATCATTTGGTCGTTGGCCTAGATAAACCCCCCTCACATCCTGAGTTTCTCCCCATATGACTACAGAAACACTGCTTCTGTCAGTCATTTGCGCCGCTGCATCACATAATGAGACATTGATTAGTGACTGTTCCGTCTCTCCACTTCCTATCTAGATGGGACCTAGTGAGCCCTGTGGCATTTCTCTCTCGTCTCACCCGGGCCAGGCTGCTCCTACTGAACTGATCATGCTAATGTATTCTAATGGGAGAGTAATAATGTGGCGGGCAGCGTGCTGTGCTGTCTGCCACACTTCAGAAGGACCTGTCATAAGAGGCATGAGAGACATTCACCACCGACATTTTAATAACCCCACCAATGAACCCCCCACCAGGATGGCAACAACCATCATCATCTGAGCAGGAGTGATTGATGTGTTGATAAGCTGTGTTTGAATTACATGTGCCACATATTTATAGTCATTGCACCGTCCTCTGATGCCATTTCAATGTATAGTTTGACTTGGTACAGGTAATGATCCTTTGGAAATGTATATACTTTTAGCCAAGTGTGGCATCAGTTGCATTCATTCATTACCATCATATATCAGAATCGAGTATATTTCAAGGTGCATTTACACAAATAAGGAATTTGCTTTGGTGTATGGTGGTTCAAACATAAACAACATAGTACATGGATTTCTATGTATTGATTCCACATCATACTTATGCAACTCTAGCTTGTTCTGTAGACCATATCATCTCAACACCATGTTATAGAAATGCCACTCACAGCACCAACAAACTATAAGGCTTTTTTTTCTGTGGTGAAGGAATAATCTGAGAATGTAGTTCCCACTCATATGTTTAGATTTATGGCAGCCACGCTTATCTTTGAAACCTTTTGAAATACAAGTGTTGTTTTGACACTCAAAAAAACACTTTGGCATCCATTTCATTTTGGTATTACCACTTAAAGTTAATGAACACAGTGGAGTCGAGGAACAACTTCCAAGGTGCACGTGAATGCAGCATTCATGATCAGTTCGAGGCTTTCTTAATTCACTCAATTAAGTCCATCTTCAAGGCAATAATCCCCGACCGTATCCTGCCTCCTTTGTTTAGGTGAATTCATCAACATAGTATGTGAGCAGAACACTAACATACAATAACAGGTGGGGAAATCTGACGGATTCATGATCAATTGAATAGTTTGGAAGGCTGACTCTATACATATCGGAACCCAAAAAGAGTTGTAATTTTGATTCATTCATACTATTATGTTTTGGAACAAATCTATAAACCAACAAAGAACACTTTTTTTGGTGCAAAAGAGGAAGGAAAAGGAAATGGCCAAGGTGCCTGTGATGCCTTCTCTGCATCATGGCTTCTTGAAAAGGTGACACTTGACACAGACTTCCAGCACCTCTGTGAGACAGCCTCAAGTCCCACCGCCATGTCTGACCTTTACATCATTGTAGCCGACCTGTAGCCTCCACTCTGGGTCTCAATGAGCTCTACTCGCTAATAAAATGCCAAACAGAACAACGTCTACTGCTGCTCTACACTATTAGTTATTACTATTACACTAACACTGTTATTGGGTGCGTGCAGTACTCTTCTATCTCTTTGTTTTCCAAGGCTGACTCATGCTCATGTGCTTGTTCACAGAACATGTGGGTCTACTTCTGCATGTGTTGGCCTGAAGTTAACTTTGGAAACAGTTTTTGACTGTGAGGTAAGCGCTTGCTGGCGGGAGATATGCTGCTGTCCCTCCTGCAGATGTCTTTGTATGAGTGCAAAGAGAGAGCCTTCGGAGTATGTCGCTGCAGATAATGACTTCTAAGAGGAGAGCTGCTGCACTTCTCGACCCCTTGCATCCCCCCTCCCCCCCTCCCCCCACACCATCCTGTTTGTTTCTGCTCTTTCTGCCATTGTGTTCCTCTGCTCCCTCACACATTCCCTCCCTCCTCTTCCCTCTCTGCACCTTGTCTCGCACTCTCTCCATCTTCACACACTCTACCTTGTTATCCTCTAGTCTAATGTATTTCCCGCTTGTCTGACCGGGGGATATAGGCAGAAGGTAATCTGTCTCAAGGACAGACGGACAGACCAACAGATTGCTACTAACTGTGGCACCAACCTTGGCTCTGGTCTTGAAGAAGCATTTCATCACATTATGCTTCGGTCAGACTTATTTTACACACTCAAGAGACAGCAAGAGTCCTTCTTTTGCATTCACTTACAAAACAAGGATGAACAGTTAATTTCAACAGCAGGAAAAGGGATTTTTTTATAAAATGGTTAAGCACCTCATCAGTTTATGTAAATACTGAGACATTTTTTTTATATTTACAATATCCAAAAGAAATGCCTGCCGGTTTCTTCTTTAATTTCATTTTTCAAGGGGTCTTTAATGGTTATTGGGGTTTTTCTTTCTTGAATGCAACTGACGCCTTAGGCCTTAAAAGCCATACAAATGTTTGATTATTATTATTAAAGGTGGGGTAGGTAAGTTTCAGAAACCGGCTCGAGATACACTTTTTGTTATATTCCATGGAATGCTCTTAACATCCCGATGGCAATGAATATCTTAAGTGCTTTGACAAAAAATCCATAAGAAAATTTCATCTGTAGAAGCCGTAATACTGTAAAAAGTACAACCAATCCGTTTAGCCGGCCCGGCTGTACTTTTGGCCTACCTGCCTGTCAGCCTTCCATCGGGGCACAAACTTATCTCGTGCCCTCATTGGTCATGTGCGCGTTCGTGTGTGTTGGAGGAGGGGCTCTGTAAGGAAGTGGCAGATTTTCTCCGGTTGTGTATTTTCAAATTCTAGCGATCTCGAGCCGGTTTCTCAAACTTACCTACCCCACCTTTAATTAAATGTACTCCATAAGAGTTAAAACACCACTATATATTATACTCTAACTGTTGGAGATAATAATTTTACATTAACTTTGTTCACTTTATGCTTACTTGTCATTTCTAAAAATGTTACATCATTGAATTGCTACAGTATGAGAAAGAAAGTAATGGCTATATTTATAACAAATTCACCCGGCTTTCTAATCTTTTCGAGAACAAGTGTGAATTTCTTACCTTAATGTTTACCTGCTTTGCTTATTTGTCAAAACAAATCTTACATTTTTATAAAAAAGTGTCCTCAAAAGATACTTCAAAGCATTAAATGTAATCTTCTGACACCTGCAGACTCCATGAAAAACATTGTTTATGATATCCTGTGAAGATGTTTTATAGTTTGTGTACGGAATTATTCAAGCGCTGACATGCTTTGCTTCCTCAGTGAGTTTGCAAGGCTGGCAGAAAGCAGAGACTCTGCTAACACAGCAGTGTCTCCACAGCAGCTGACAGAGGAAATGCTAATAAACAAGACAGAACCACACATGTATTGCCCCATGAGCAGCAAACCCTGCTACTGCAGCCATGTGACTGATTATTCCCCTGTTAGTTATTCATTGGATTTTCACTTCAGGGTCGAAGAGGGGAGGAACCGGTGCCGGGGAGTAATACTCTGACTGCTGCAGGCTCAACAAGCCCTGCTAGATATGCTGTTGCATGAGAGTCGCTGGAATGAAATTAGTAGCTGCACAAAAAATTGAAGTTAGCGTCTGGTTAGATGATGAATGGCCATCGTCTTGTTTCTTTACATCGTATACTTTTAGTTTGAGTGTGGACCCCTATTTCCAGCAGCTGTAGAGTCACAGCATGTTAGCTTGTGAGGAGCTAATCACTATGGCAGTTGACAGTTACAGCCAGCGCTGCGGGCGGTACACCGGTGTGGCTGCTCTCTTTCGGTTTGATGTAATTGTCTCAGGTGGCACGTCTCTTGTGTTTACACATCCAGATCGTAGCCAGCGGTACCAATTACACACAAGCCTCAGTAAGATATCTCTCTGTTTCCCTATGGCAATGGAACAACTTACACATCTGTGACAATTTCAAAGGAAAAGAAAAATGGTGTGCTTGACCTTGATAGTGCAGTATTCTCTGGATGATTAGAAATTATTCTCGCTAGTCCACTTTTTAGTTTGATTGCCACATTTTAAAATGATTGCACTCAATACTGGAAAACTGTTGAAGCAATGTTCAACTTTTGAGGCTTCAATGGAAGCGTCAGCCAATCAAATCATATGCCGGGCGGGAGATTCATGTGATTGGTTGTTGGTCGAGCTTCAGACACGCCCGCCAGCAAGCTTCAACGCACGCCGCCATGTGGACGCTGCGTTAGTACAGTACATCAAAGGTTTTTTTTAAGAGTTGTGATATCCTGTCAACTGTCAACATCTTGTTCTCGCTTGGCCTTAGATCACATAGAGTGGTGAGGTCCATGAATGATTTGATGACGGAAGGCCGTTTTTGAGGAATTTAAAAAAGAACCAAGACCTCTGATGGAAAAAATACAAGGCAAGGCAGGCATGCTGGGGAAAAGTCCAGAAGCATGTTGCACCAGGTCTCGAAACAAAAAACTAGTTGTTTTTTCTTGACTCAGTGATTGGTGGCCAGATCAGTAATTGGATCATTCTCATCTTTGTTATAAAGGTGCAAGTTAGGGGAATTGCTTGTATGTGACCCCCTATAGCCCTGGCTGCATTATTAAGTTGCCTACACATAGCATTTCCACACAGCCTTCTCCACTGCTGGTTCTAAGAATGTAGACAATAAGAACTTACACAACATAACAAGCAACTACTCACATATCCACAATTCTTATCCATATCAATATATTTTCCATTGAGTTCAAATTCATCCAACAAAATGAGGTATGGCAATGTCAGCTGCTAGGTTCCCCACTTAATGTCTAGAGTTAAATATGCCATTCATTACATTATAATCACTTTCTAGACCCTAAACTTTACCTGCACCATAATGTGATTAACATTTGAACCTTAAACTCATTTTGACCACTCGCATTCCTATCAGCCTCTTTGTGTTTCTGCTAAATAAGAAGTGTTGGCATTTTATTCCTTATGTTAAGTGTTAATTTGATAGGGACACATGCAATATATTTGCTAATTTACATTACATTACTTTACAATATACAAGTAAATGTGACAAACTATATACATAAGCAGCAGCATGTTAGCATTATCAGCATATTAGCATGCTAAAGCACAGCTGTACCCCTTGTATAGCCTCACCAAGCCTTTAGCATGTAGACTCTTAAGGGGACAGCATACTTTATCACAATTGCAATGGGGGGGGGGGTCGTCTATCTCCATCTCCATCTCCAAACATCTTTGTATATTTGCAAGACTGACAATCTGACATTCACACCAACTTCACACTGCTATTAGAGGCTGTGATGTTGGCGTATGGACCCTTAATTGTTAAGGATGGTCTGTTTGAAAACATGTCCATTTTAAAAACTAAATAAATCTATTGACTATTTAAGGATCAAGGTAATCAAACGGGTGTCTTTGGAAGAGGTATTTTTGGTCTGGAATCAAGTTGGGCATACATCATTTTTTTGTAGAAACTTAGCAAAGCTTTTATCATTTGGACTTGAGATTATAGTATTTAACCAGACAAAGGAAATATCCCATTTACTCACTCCTGTGTTATTATTACAGACCATTTCAGATGCAGATCGCAAGAAAAAAGGAAGCCACTCCTTTGTACTGAGATCCACCTTAAGTTGGCCCTATGTTGTACATCAGTATCAAATCTTCACATGCTCTTCCCAAGTGAATGAGTGAGGAGGGATGGAGTGAAGGGAGAGAGAGTGAGAGCTATTGGTCACGCTCTGACAGCAGCACCCAGCAGCCATGCCGCGGTGCCTCTGCCAGCAGAGCTGCTTGTGTGCATTGAGATAAGCCCGAGCCTCCTCTCCTTGGCGGTATAGGCTGGTCACGTAGCACCAGAAGGCAGCTTAGCCCCAACACAAATCCAATGGGTCTCTCCCTCACCCGCTCCTACTGTAGCTTCCTCCCACACTGTCTTTCTCTGTCTCTTCCCGACTCTCGGTCTTCCTGTTTTTCTCAAGGTCTTTGGCTTTTCCCATTGACTCTGTATATTTATTTGAGATATCAGTATTTACCCTTCCTTAGTGAACAGTATGCAGGCGAATATTGGAGCTTGCTGTACAGTGCAATTGCTGTAGATGTTTGAGAGGTTAAGGTGAAACAACAACATGTTGAAAGTTTCAGTGGGTCATCATAGGCTACTTTGTTTTTCATCATTGTGTGATAGATTACATGGTAACTGACTACACGGGTGTGTCACTGCAGAATGTGTCATCTTCCACAGAAACTCTCTTAAATATTCAAATAAGGTCTCTTGTGACATTGAGCTCTGCACCCAAATGCTCATTCATATGCAAACACCGACAATGGATACAAAATAAACCCAGCGTTAAAATACATGGGGTCTTTAATGTCCACACAAACCAACATGCAGTGTGTCTTCAGCTGAACTGTTAGTTTCTATACAAGACACGTTTTTTTAATTGGCAGTTTTCAGCACAAGGCAGTTCAAGGTGCTTTACAAAAACAAAACCAAAATCATTAAGATTTCAACAACAAATTACTTCTAAAAACAGTCATTCAATAGCCAAGAGAATAAAATACAAATAAAAAGCTTGGAGAGACTAAGACTTGTATAAAATATAGTTTTTGGTGCCTAAAACACTTCCATTGGACTCCTTTGTTTACTACTGTAACATAGTTACATCACTATAGTACAGTCGAGCCTCGGTTGGCTAAAGCTCGAAGTCATTGTACATGATTGGCTAAGGGGCGGAACATCTCTAAACAGTTGACTAATCACAGCAGAGCCGGCCAGCTGACCAATCGGAGCAGACTGGGCTCTGGTCTCAGACAGAGGGTGAAAAGAGATGCTGTAGCACAGGCAGTATGAGAAAAATAAAAACCTTTTTTAACATTCGAGCATGGAAACATGTCACAGGAGAGCAGTGTTTCTCAAAGTGGGGGGCGCAGAGGCATGACAGGGGTGTGAGAGACCAGGAGGAAAAATGGTTATGACGTCGGCATGACCGGCAGAAGTTACACTTAGAAACCTTAGAAACCTATGAGGGCGCTGTAGGACCCAGGTGTGTAATGTACATGTTGAGGATTGAAGGTCAATAGGCGGTGTCAGGGGGGCACTAGAGGGTGCTGCAGCTCCCCCTAGGATAACCATAGCACCCCCATTTTGTGTGCGAGAGAGAGTGAGAGTGCACCGGTACCGGAGATTGTTGTTGTTGTTAGCATCTGGTGCTAGCTAGCTACGCTAACGGATATAAGGAGCTTTTTCAACAACAAGGTGGAGGGAGAACTCTCCTGTCAGACTGAGAGGCTCAGATAACCTCAGCTCAGTGAGGTAAAGGACTCTCAGTGTTTAGATAGTTAACTTTAGTTTAAGTTATCTCAGTGGGTCTCAAACGGTTTGGTCACGATTAATGTAAACAATTATTTCCGAGGCACACGTTTATATGATCATTATAGGTATAAAAAAATAAGAGAATAACGGCCCGTCCACACAGCGGCGTGCGTGAAAGCTTCCAACGCTTCAGCCCATTCACTTTGAATGGGGTGACGTCACTTTTAGCCGAACTGCATCGTGGGAAGCGACGCGGAGCCGTAAATGCAAAACAGGTATGAAATACAATATGACAGTAAAACAAGAATACAGTTTAAGGGTCCCATGTCATGCTTTTCCGTCCCTTTGTGTGTTATGTAGCTTGTGTTATGTACAGTAAATGGTCTGCAAAGTCACAAACCCTCAAAGTACATTTTTCGTTTTCCATTTTTTTCCTCCTGAGTACAGTGACGTGACCATACCCAGGTCCAAATGGACCAATCCGTGGAGCTCCTCACACACACACTCACTTAGCCTTATCTTTTCTCAGCCGCTGCTCTGCGGATTTCTCACCCTGAGAATCAGTTTGTGTGTGTGCTCAGGCTGAGTTCAGGCTGAGTTTCGCAATGTCTCGCTGTCTCGCAGACCCCACGCAGCAACCAGGAAACGACACCAGTAATCCAGCTCACGCTGTCCGCTCAAATGGTCCCGCAATGTCCCGCCAACACGGCACCCAGACCCCACGCAGCATTCTCATCTGTTTGTCATTACTGGTGTCATTTTCTGGTTGCTAACAAACGCCATTATAACACATAATTAGTGATGTTCCGCTGTAACGGTGGTGGACTCATCAGAACAGAGGGGGCGGGCTGACCAATCAGAGCACAGTGGGCTCATAGGGAGGGGGGGCAGGAGCTCCAACAAGCCGTTTAGGACAGAGTGAATACACATACTATACAGAGATGCTGTATGAGAAACCAATGTGATTTTGGAACATTGAACAATGTAAATCTATTTTAGTAGACCTCAACAGTGGAATTATGATCAGTAGAAATGGCCATGACATGGAACCTTTAAAAGGGGAGTGATTTGTAAAATATCCATAACGAAAAAGGAAATCTGTTTGAGAACCACTGGTACTGGAACTCAATACTAATATGAGCCTAAAAATAAGCAAAATAGGGCCCCTTTAAGGCAGATTGGGTAATATTGTACCAGAAGCTCCTCAGTTAATCCTGTGAAAGTGGTGCTGCCCCACAGGGCACCTACATCTACACCGCGCGCTGATAAGAACAGCCTGACAACAACGTGCCTCCAGGGCTGCATTCAAACTAAACAGCACCAGAGGCAGCCAAATATCGCTGTTCCTTCAAACCTTAATTAGGATATCTAATACTTCTGGATTTCCCCTGTTGTTAAACAAAAAGCTGCGTTCAGGTGCTTCTTTTGTAGCGAGTGTGATGTTGTAATGTCACAGTGTGCATAACACAAACAGGAACGTGACCTATTTGATATCTGCACTTAAATAATACAGAGGACATGCACTTCCACACATAAACAGGGTTGGGAAGGATAATTAAAAACATATTCTGTTAAATTAATACCAGTAAGATAAAATGTAATCGGTAACCTAATCTGAATATTCAAATATAAAAGTTATGTCACCTGATTACTTTCCTTTACTTTTGGATTACCTCAATATCAAATGCATAACAGAAAATAAATATCAATAAGATGTTTTTTACTTGTTTATTATGAAAGTACCTTAAGTATCAATATATTTGTATTTATAGGAAAACCTGCTTTTCATCAAGCATATTCAGGCAGTAGCCTATACACCAACACTGAAACACATGATCACAAATTACAAAAAGCAGAAAATGCTCCATTTTAGTTTAATACACACAGTTAAGCTCACACACACTACTTTATAAATGTATAGGTCCACCTACTGAATTAAAAAAAGAACAAATGAACCAAAGAAAGTGAAATCCATAAAGCAGATTCAGGGAAGGGAATACAGCTACCTCTATTTTGTATACTGATGATTTAATCCCATTACATGTAATCCGTTATCTCCCAGGCCTGCCAACACAATCCCAACAACCCGGCAGGGCTCGGAAACACAAAGGTTAACGGTATGCTTTGGTCATCCCCAGATAGCGAGGCAGCAGCTTTGACACTAACCTGGTTACAGGCTGAGAATGTCACCTCTGTAATTCCAGGTTCTGACTTTTAACTGAACGCTTATTATTCTCAGAGCTGCCGGAAGGTTCCAGACCAGACTAGCTGCTCCACTGAATTAATCACTGCTCTGTGATGCTGTAAACACAACTATACTTTTTTTTTTTTATTGTTTTTCCAGCAAAAACATTAAACAAACGTTCCCCTGCCGGATGGAAAACTAAACAATATATAAATAAAAAGTAGCAATAAATCAAGTTACAATAAATAAAGTAATAAAAAGTAAAATATCATAATTTACAAAAGAGAGAATTAAACGTAAATGAATACAAAATGCGTAAATGTTTAATATCAGGATAAGAGATTCAAGGTAAAACTTTGCACATTATTTTTGCCGTATAAAGAAGTCTGAACAAGGCATGCTGATGGATTTATGCTATTCTTGTCTCTATTTTTCTCTAGAGAATAAAAACACACATGCTGCTCTCTGTCTCCATCAACCCCACACCAACCAGGTTGCATGTTGAGTAACGTTCTCGACTGAATAAAGGTGAACATCCCTTTAGCCCCACATTTGAATCGGAGGTTAATAACGCAATATGCGAAAAGAAGGACTTGCAGCTCCGGCTATTTACAATCTTGAGAAATATAGCAAGTAGCCGCTAGGAAATTCCACTGGAGGTCAAGATGTGTGATTGCTGTGCATGGCACACACAGCTGGGATAAGTGCTCATCTTATCCGGGCCATCTCAAAGTCATGAAGATCACTACGATGTCTGAATCTCCTTTAGATATTTGTCTGACATTTGTCGTGTCTAAATGTCCCCGGAGACGACATGCGTAGGCCTTCCATCGATTCTGTGCTTTTAAGCTGCCCCAGTGTCGTTCTCGTTTTCAAAAGGGAACAATATTAGATGGACCTCAAGGGCGCTTTACAATCAAAGGTTCCTAATGCAGATATTCCTCCAATATGCTGTCATATGTCAGTCAACACTGTGAAGGTCTAAATATATATACAGCTTGGCCACAGAGACTTGTTGCTACCAAGGCTGCTGGTCTTTTTTTCAACTTCTTTTTTTACTTCAGACAGCAACTGTAACATAAACGTGTTCTTCTGTAGTACAATAATGCAATTTAAGGGAAGGGGATTTACTGCAGTGCTACTGTGAAAGATCTGTGGGTCAGATTCATTGGCCTGCCGGTGTAATTACGTTGACCGGGAGTCTCTTGGTGGCCCTCTTCTCGTTGGGCTCAATTTATAAATGCCAGAGTGCTAGTAATCCCACTGTTTCCCCACTTAGTTTGGAAAGGGCTCTAGCCATCCTCTGGCTAGGATTGATTACATATAGCTCAAATGAAGAGTAAGCAGTTTTCCGCTGTCGAGCGCCAGCGCCGGTCCCTGCTATCGATTCATTTTTCAGCAGAGGGAAAATAAGATCTGCCACTTCTCCAAACCGTAGATATTTGTTTCCCTTTTACTCATGAATTTATGGGCTCCTATTATTATTATTATTATTATTATTATTATTATTATTATTATTATTAAAAAAAAAACATTTCTATCTTTCCTGTATCTAATGTACATGTGGTGTTGCTGCAGCTGAAAACGGAAGATCCCACTGTACGTAATGTCAGCCAGTGCAAAGCAGTATTTCTTCTCAGAAGTGAGTGAATTAGTCAACGCCTCTAAGGAGCCGATTAACCATTACACAGCTCTGGATGATATTTACACGAGTGTTAATTGAATTTACGGAAGCATGGAGTGTCACTGGAAACTGATTAGTTGCACTAGTGTAGATTTGAAATGCAGGCCTCAGCATAAGTGTCACAAGTTGTGTTAATGTGATTATCAGAACAAATCTAACTGTTGCTCCATCTGTAGTCCGTGAGACAGAATGTCATTCAGAGTTCCACTGCCATTTAGGCACAGGATCTTACAGAGGCCCTATTTGCTTTTCTTGCCAATATGCTTTTTAGGTTTTCCAGGTAAAAAATGTGCAAGATAGACAACATGGAAAATATAATTGTGAGGTTAATGCGATTTTTAGCAAAGAAAATCTATAAAATATTGGCCATCAAAAATGTATCGTTCCAAGTGTCTTCATTTACCAACACATCCCCTTACCTACTTCATAAGGCAGAATAGGTGTGTAACCAATGGATCCCAAAACAACATTTTGACCGCTTTATTTAATGCTGCAAGACGACTTCAAGGGGGACGTTTTAAACACATTATAGTTCTATTTAATGATGAAAAACACAACTACGCATATGTATCAGAAACAGAACTACTTGGTTATTTATAGGAAAATATCATGATTTGTGTTGTGTACATTTTTATGTAAATAGACGTTCATTGTATGACTGCAAGCTAACGTAGTAGAGGAAGCAAATCCAAATAGTTGAACGTTGACTGGTTGTATCACACAGACTAAACATTTTTGTTTTTTTGAGCTCCTTTTTAGAATAAGACACCTGGCTTTCACCTTTGCTCATCATTTATAAGACCACTACAGGGCGTCTTGATAAGCTGTTTGCACAAATGACCTATCTAGACGTTCATTTCCATGACAACATGTCATTAACATATGTTTACATGCATTTCGTACTGAGCATGTCTCAGTAACACCATGTCTAAGCATGTGTGCTCAGATACAGGACAAAATGTATGGAGGGGAGCTTCAAACGGACCATAAATATGACTCATCCATAACCACCTTGTCCCCCTGCTTCCCCCCCCTCCTCTTCATCCCCCTCTAGCCCTCATTACTATGTAGAGGACTGTGCATTGTACATGCTCCGGGGCCATGCTTGCTATGCACTGGTTTATCCAAGAGGAAGAATTGCTGGAGGACAGGATTAGGCCTGTGCAGTACGCTGTCTTCTCCACATGGGTCACTGCTCTGGACATTCACTGGATGGCGGACCACTGGAAAACGTGACATAAATTAGGTTCAAATGCCTCCTTATTTTTTTCCTCTCTTAGTATTACAGGAGGTTCAGCTGGGTTGGAACACATGCAGGCCTTAAAAGGACAATCCTGTAATCAAACGTCCTTTTTCAAATGTATTTCTATTGGAAAATGCAATTGGGTTCAGTTGAATTTAGAATAAGTGTGTTTTCTTTTGCATCTCTGAAATCAGTTTATGCCTTCCATTCTGAAGCACTCAGTTTTTTTTTTTTTTACAACTTTTTTTAGAGACCCAATTGAATTAAGGATGACAGCACATTTGTCACACTGGTGCTGTGCCGAGGCTGCTGGGTCATGGCTGTGTGGCCTCAGCGCTCAGACAGAAGCCTCAGGTATGACATCAGTCTTCTGGTTAGACAGCAGGCCCGGACTGGCCATCGGGAGGACCGGGAGGTTTCCCGATGGCCTGGCCTGTTAAGTGGCCTGCTGGCCTGAGGAATTTTTTTTATGTATGTATTGTGAACGCAACGCTGCGCAAATGTGGGTCTGATTCTGCCTCACACCAACGGTGTTTCAGGGCCGGTTCGGAGCTGGAGCTTGAAAAGCACCGGGTTTTCCTCTTCACACCGCAGCGGAGCAGCCTCTTAGCTCCGGAATCCGGTTCGTTTCAAGCACCAAAAAATTGTCCGGCCAGAGCAAAAGCACCACATACGTCACGCTTACGTCGAGGCGGGGGCAGGGACAGATCAACTCCTGAACAACAACAACAAGCCCGCGTTTTATCCAGTTTGTACACAACGATGGAGAAACAGTGTTTCTGCCATAGACTGTATATATAAAGGTTTCTGCTCATGGTGAAGCAACGTGTCTGCGTGTTAAGGTGGAACCTGAGCATTCACGTTGATCACCTCTCATTATAACTCATTATAAATCTATAAAACTATAAATATTAAACTTTACTTCACGTGTTCATTTGAGAACAGCTGTTACATACCTGGGTGAAGGTTACAGTTCATTTAAATGAAAGATACAACGTTACTCCACACTCATGGTTCAGTCCACCTTAAGAAATAAGACCGACCTCGGAAGCAGTTGTGTTTTAAAAAAACCTTTATTGACACGAGTACACTTTTTTATAAGAATATAACTAAACCACAGAAATGACTCCGGAAAAGCTGCAGATAGAGCCATAAGAAATGAATGCAACTGATTTCATCCGCGCGGTTTGGCTTTATGAAGCAGGCACTCAAACGGTTACGTCATGACGCAAACGATGACGCAACGACGCATTACCAGTCGGACTCTGGGCGGTGTGAAAAGAGCCAGAGCTAAACCGAAGAACTGGTTCTGAACCTGAAAAGCTCTAGCACGGAGCTTGAACCGGAGTTGCGTTGGTGTGAATGAGGTAACAGGCTGTCTACATGATGTGGCCTGCCGACATGGCCACTTTCATACAGATCATACAATAATGCCCTCGATTGGTCTCTGTGTGTCATTCAAGCTCGGGAGGGTGTGTATGTGTTGCGCGAGCGAGAAAGAAAGCGCGCGCGCACCGGTTACGTGTATTGTTGTTGTTAGCATCCGGTGCTAGCTAGCGGCGCTAACGGATATAATGAGCTGTCAACAAGGTGGGGGCAGCGCCATATAGATAGAAGAATTACGACAACGGAAGTCCAAAAACGGTTATCGTCACGTGGTTCATGTAGACGAGGATCGTTCCCCGGAAGTTCATGGCGGGCAATGTGAATGCATTGATAACAGGAGATAGAACTACGATTTTTGGTAATTATTAGTGAATAAAGGTTTTGATTTGCAATATTTATACAACAAATCGATATGTGTATGTATTTACATCAATATGTTTTAAAAAATAAAATAGAATTTGCTAATATTAAGTGATAATATTAGGATTAGTGTGAACAACTAGTTTACATGTTACTAACAGTGCCTTGGTTAAAGAGCCTGTTGCTGTTTATGTATGGCTTTGAATTCTTTAAAACCAATATTATCTTCTTAAACTTGTATGGTAGTCAGGAGCATCACTTTCTAATGTTTATTGATATATTTAGAGGGAGGGGATCTAAAGTAATGCTTTAAAATTCAGATTAGATTCATTTCTACCATTTTCTTGAATTCATGGTAGTTTCAGTAATCCCATGGTAATAGAGGACACAAGTTATCTAAATGACTAATGTCATCTTTATGGCTTTCAGAAAGGACAGGAGACCGACAGGTGACTATCAAAGGACTAGCAGCAGCAGCAGCATGATGATGATGATGTTAAATGTGTTGTTTTAGGAACATCCATTGCAAATACATGGGATTCAATAAACATTGAATAGCATATCATGCAGTTTGTCTGTGCCTCTTCCTCAGTGTTGTCCTGGTTTGCTGTGCTGCCTCCTAGTCGCCACCATGGTTTGCTGTGCTGCCTGGGGATGCTCAAATCGCTCCGAGAAAGGAGTACGAATGTACGGCTTCCCCACTGACACGGAGTGGAGGAAAAAATGGCTGGCTCAAGTCAGCAGGAGCAATTTCACGACCAACAGCAAAAAAATATGTGATGTAATTATATACAAACACTGCATTTGCACTTTTTCACAAAACGAAAACCACACCATTGGGAAAGCTTAATGTTTTGTTTAATACAAAAAACAGGGAAAGGCTTGAAAAACACAGAGTTGAGACTCAGGGTGCAGGGTCTCAGTGCAGGTATTCAGGCTCCATTGAATCCCCCTCTGGTTCTTGTGCTGAAAGAGGGAGTAACAGACAGGAGAAAGGGTTATACACAACTATATAGCACACCTATTACATTGCATTGAGCTGACGCTTTTATCCAAAGCGACGTACAATAAGTGCGTTCGACCAACAAAATAAAAACTTGAAGAAAACAGAATCATATAAGTACATCAGGTTTCATAGAGCAAAAACATTTCAAGTGCTACTCAACTGGCTTTAGGTAAGCCAGTCCTTTATTAGTATACAAGTGCTTTGTTAATAGTTCTATAGCTCGAAGTGGAGTCGAAAGAGATGAGTTTTCAGTCTGCGCCGGAAGGTGTGTAAGCTGCTGTCCTGATGTCAATGGGAAGCTCATTCCACCATTTTGGAGCCAGTATAGCAAACCCACGTGTTTTTTCTGATGGGAACTTGGGTCCCCCTCGCAGTGAGGGTGCAGCGAGCCGTTTGGTTGATGTAGAGCACGTGCTGGGGTGTACGGTTTAACCATGTCCTGGATGTAGGAAGGGCCAGATCCATTCGCAGCATTGTATGCAAGTACCATTGTCTTGAAGTGGATTCTAGCAGTTACCGGAAGCCAGTGGAGAGGAGCGGCGTGGTGTGGGAGAATTTAGGAAGGTTGAAGACCAGACGAGCCGCTGCATTCTGGATGAGCTGCAGAGGTCGGATGGCACATGCAGGTAGACCAGCCAGCATATAGCACACCTATTGGATGGGAAATTGCCTTGGGGAGATAAGGTGTTTACTTATATAAAACAGTAGTATTAAACTTACCTTGTGTTTGCACTCTCACTTAAGTCCCTCTCCCTTTGCCATCAATCCAAAATCAGCTGAGCTACAACATTATACAGACAGGTAATAATCAACATAATCACAAGGACACAATATGGCTCTGCTAAAAACACTCACTCTTACACGCACCAAAGTTATATTTATCTAATATTTAACTTCCTCCACCCCCGCATACAATCCCGTTTAGAAGCCCCTCTTCTCTAATTCAACAACGTTGGACCAAATAGACATTAAGAGAACGGAATTTACAATTAAAAGGCTGTTCAACGTGTGTTGCTAACTTGCTTCGGTATCCTAGCTTAATCTGTTATCTGTAAACGTTCCCTAAATCTACTAATTTAGGGATAATCCACTGACATCCTTTAATACACATGTTAATTTGAATCAGATGTACTGATAATATCCGCAATATAAATCTTTAAACTTCTTCTTACCTTTAAAAGTCCGTCACGAACGGTCTATTATGCTGCAACTCTACAGCTCTGCTAGCCTTGGCGCTAACTTCCGGGGAACGATTGAGAGGCTCCACGATCCGCCATTGCTGTAAAAAAGTGGTCCATTGGCGTGAACGGAGATGACGTAACTCTCAGTCTATATGGCGCTGGGTGGGGGGAGAGTCCTCTCCTGTCAGACTGATAACTACAGCTCAGGTGAGGTAAACGACTTTAGAGTGTTTAGATAGTTAGTTAACTTAGTCTAAGTTCTCTGTGGGTCTCAAACGGATTGGTCACCATTTATGTAAACACATATTTCCATTTGAAGGGGGAGTGATTAGTAAAATATGCATGCAATATGCAAAAAAAGTTAACTAGGTGAAAAAAGGTAGGATAAACTTTAAAAACTTGTTGAGAGCTAAAACTCAGGACTCCCTGGAAGAAGAGATCTTGTATCTCAATGGGACATTCCTGGATAAATAAAGGATAAATAAAAAACTAGTCTTTGCTGCTGCCTCAAAGAGGAGCAGGGGGGAGACGGGTGAGGCTGGTTCAGGAGCCCAGACACACTATGCCATACAAACTATAAATGAACCAAAAACAAATAAATAAACAAGTTTCAATGTTTTTTCATATTGGATATGGTATGTTATTGGTTATGGCAATGTTATTATGATTTTATGATTATTTAAATGTATACAGTTCTGTTTCATATGGGTGTAGTCTATTTATTTCCCCCTCAAAGTGCACCAGATTGATGCATTTAAGTCCAACATTTAAATAAAAAAAATAAAAAAAATCTTCCCGGGGGAGCATGCCCCCGGACCCCCCTAGAGGATTTGAGGTCCATCTCCGCTTAAAATATGTTCACATGGATAGGATCCTAAATAGATTTGCACTTTTTTTTTTAAATAGTAACCCATGTCCATATGTTTATTCTGGGGTAGTTTTAAAGTTTATGACTATCACTATGGGCAGCAACGCTGTAAATATTGACAAATAAATCCAGGAAAATGACACAAAAGAGTAGTGGCCTGGTTGGGTGTATAATTCCCGGCCTGATTTATTGTCCCAGTCCGGCCCTGTCAGACAGGCTGCGGGGCCTTCACATGCCACGTAGACAGGATGGACACATGTTGTCTGTCAAAGCATATATAGATTAATGTGCTGAATGTAAACAGGAAGGACCACTAACAGTTAAGGTAAGATGCTGTACAGGAAATGTAAATATTAAATAACTGAGAAGATGTTTGATAATAAGCATGGACAAATTACATTTTCAACACAAATAAATAAAATAAAATAACTGCAATATTATCCTGAGCATCAAAATATGCTGAAAACTGTTCATATGACACTAAGAGATACAGAACTGTAGCATGGTCGAGCTGTAGATTTTGCACTAACATCTGTAGCGGGAGAGGTGGGTCTATGGCTTCACAGTTATCAGGAAATGATCGTAGGGCGTACACACAGACCCGTTTGGCCCCCCAGAGTGTTCCGTTTGCAGATCTATCCACCTAGGGACCCGTTATCGTTTGCGGGGGCCGTTTCCGCGTTTCCGTTACGGCCTCGTATGAACGAACGGGCTATACGAAAGAGAAAAGTAGCGGATACAACCGTTTGCGTTCTCGTGTAAACAGCACCTTAGCAACACCAACGTCTCACACCTCGAATGATGCAATATGTCCCCGGCTCGTAATTTAAGCAACAAATGATTTATCTATTGCATCTCCTGGGGGGGAGAGATTAATTATCCAATTTAGCATACTTGTGGAACGCGCTATGTCAGGTGATAAATGCAGAGTGTCCAGGGAGCGGACAGTTTCACAGCAGATAGTGAGCGTGCATACCCTACAATCTTTGTCGGATTTAAGATGTCCATTTGGCTCCCATGCATAGTGCACTGCTGTATCGGTCCGCAGTGTGATTCTAAGCCTGTGAAGGCGAAGAGGCTTACAGCAATCTTTGTGTAGCTGAGTGATTCATGAGCAGTGATGGGCAAGTTACATCCAAAATGTATATATTACATGTTATTTATGAGAGGCATAATGATGAAATATATGTCTGAGTTTAAAAGAAAGCAATTAACTCCTTTTGGAAGAGTTCAGTGCAGATAATAAAGTGGACACTGACATGACATTGTTTATTTGCCTGACGACGCGTATGTCTCACAGCCTCTCTTTATGTAGCGCTGTCAGGTTTATTGTGGGCTCAACCTTCAGCGCAAGGCTGGGCTTTATTATTTTTAATAAATTGCCCTGTATGAAGAGCGCAATGGTGCATGTCTGATGCGTGTCCCTCCCTCTCCTCTTCCTCCCTCACCCTCTCTTTCTGTCTAACCCACGAATGTGTGGGAGAGAAACTCCCTCTGGTGTGAACTTTGGAGTTTTAGCCTTTGCCGACCATTTACATCCACACAAACCTATAACAGCCCATAGGAAAGGGAAAACTTAAAAGTATCCTGCTAGCAATCCCCAATTAGTTTTAATGCACTTGATTGTGTCTTTTGTAATAACTGTAAAAGATGACATGTAATCTTTCCCATTAAGTATGGTGATTACACAATCCCGTTACATGTAATCCGTTACTCCCATGTCTGTATGTGAATCAGTCATAAAGGAAGATGAGGAAGGTACGATGATTGAAGCAGAGAGCCCTGAGCTCAACAGATGGATGTGTTCTTCCTGCTAAGCCAGTGGTCATCAGTCGGGGGGGCCACCCAGCCTCTCGGGGTGGCCGGAGACAGCGCAGACTCCCACAGAGGATAGATGAGCGGGGGCAGTGGAAGTGTCGGTGAGCGATAGCCCGCTCCGACGCCACCGCTCATTGATCAGCACCAGCCGTCCTGTAGAACTGTCCAGAGAGAGGAGCCCAGGCAATAAGAGTTGAATTGTTTCGACGGAGGGTCAGTGTCACACTCTCCTCAGCCATCACCTCCTTATTTTCTGTCTATTGCTTAACAGGAAGCCATTTGGATGATATAAAGAGCCTCATTTCCACACTCTGACATCATGCACTTATTGAGTTTGCAGATTTATGGAAAGCTCATTTGGTTTTATTTTGTATTCACCTTACATAGTGCTCATATAGCACTGAGAGAGCCCCTTTGGTCACAAATCAAAGAAAAACTGTTGGCCGGGTTATCCTGAATAAGTTAAAAGGAAAAACCCAGATGCATAAAAGAGCACAATTGACTGTGACAAGCGGCTTATCTTCTAAAATTAGGACAGTGTCTCTGATGCGATTATGTTTTTGCTTGGTCCTATTTTTTCTCATGCAGGAAAATGTTGTGGTGGATGTGTTGGTGCAGCTGTGAAAAGTCCTTTAGGAAATCTAGAGACTACACTTCTAACATCCACTTGGTGTTACCTTCGATCAGTCAATGCTACTAGACAAACACATAAAACTTCTGCCCCGTACCTGTTTTTTCCACCTCAGGAACATTGCCAAGCTCAGGGGCTTTCTATCCAATGCAGAACTGGAGATGGCTATCCATGCCTTTATTTCATCCCGGCTTGATTATTGTAATGCTCTGTTCTCCTGCCTCAACAAAACATCAATAAACCGGTTACAACAGGTCCAAAATGCTGCAGCCAGATTGCTGACTCGGTCCAAAAAAACATGCCACATCACTCCGATTCTCTCTGCCCTGCACTGGCTCCCTGTCCATCTCAGAACCCAATTCAAAGTACTGGTCTTCACATATAGAGCTGTTCATGGCCAAGCCCCAGCCTACATCAATGACCTTATCCACCCGCACATCACAACCCGGGCCCTCATCTCAGAACCCAATTCAAAGTACTGGTCTTCACATATAGAGCTGTCCATGGCCAAGCCCCAGCCTACATCAATGACCTTATCCACCCGCACATCACAACCCGGGCCCTGAGGTCCTCTGAGCAAGGCCACCTAAGGGTGCCCCGAACCAGGCTAAAGACTAAGGGGGACCGTGCCTTTGAGGCGGTGGCCCCAAGGCTTTGGAACGAACTCCCCCAGATAATAAAAACCTCGACCTCAATAGAGATTTTTAAGGGGCAGTTAAAGACACACCTGTTTCGACAGGCCTTTGGGTCGTCGGAGGAGGTGAGTTAGTGGCTGTATTTTTTATTGGTGTTTTGTCGTATGTTTTATCCTATGTATTACCTGCTGCTGTTTTATGCCTTTTATTCTACATTTTATAGTTGTACTTTGAATTGTGTCCTGTGTACTGTACTGTAAAGCACTTTGTACATCCGTGTTGAGAAGGGTGCTATATAAATAAAGTTTTACTTACTTACTTACTTCCAGTCTTGAACCTTTGACACATATGCATGATCCTAAAGCATACAGTAGGAAGTATCTTGTTAGTAGCCGTTGGGATGTGATTGGCTGCCTTCAGAAATGATTAGATTAACCCTCCTCGCATTGTCTACAGCCGTGGCTTTATGATAACCCTTGATTTGGAAAACTTGCAAAAGATGTTTGAGCTTAGGAAAGGTTGCTGTGTAGCATTTCTTCAATATTTTTTGTAATTCTCACATTATCTTTTTGCTAATCTAGGGTTAGCTAGACATGAAAAACGGTTGCAGAAGCTCAGATATGTTTCCCACTGCTTGCAGTCTTTATGCTAAACTAGGCTAATCTCCATACTTTTAAGTTTACTTTCATCCTAACCTCAGAATATTGTATTTCACAATGTGTGATCACAGAAAGTGAGTGTATTTAACTAGCCATTTAGCAACAGAGCTCATAATTTATTTTCACAATTCATAGTCATTCTTTATCATTTCTTATTGCGTACTTATTGACTAATTTAGTTTAAGTATTTGTATTACCTGAACGCCTTGATAGGACTCCTTTGTTTACTTCAATAACATAATTATATCACTATGTAACACTTTCGCTTCTATTGGCTAGTGCTCCAACAATGTACATGATTTGCTAAGGGGCGGGAATTTTCTGACACATTCACTTTTAGCGGTTGACCAATGACAACATAGTCGGCCAGATAACAAATCAGAGCAGACTGGGCTCTGGTTTCAGACAGAGGGTGAAATAGGTGCTGCAGCACAGGCAGTATGAGAAAAATAAGGAGATGGTGAACATTAAAGCATGGAAACATGTCACAGTAGAGGCACAAAATATAAATATGAACCTGAAAATGATCATAATATGTCCTCATATTGCAACCACACGTTCTAAATAACCACAGTTTCCAGGATGAATAATTCATCAGAATCTTTTTCTGTTCACTACCTGAGAATCACAGATGAAGTTAATATTAATCTTGATATCACACAGTGACCAATGGGTCCTAAAACTGTTGGTATACTCCTTTTAACTGCTGTTCACATGAGCTGTAAGATGGGACATTCTGAAGGCTCAGACATGTACAGTGCTCATGTAAAATAAGGAGAAATGATAAACGACATCTGAGTGACAGCACCCAGACTTATGTAACCACAGTGTTGAGTAATGAAGCAGCCCTGCTCCTCCAGATGATCTGGTGAATCAGCTTGGCATTGTCACGCTCTTAACAGGCGCCACACAACATTTCCCTCTCATGAATATCTGGGTCCTGCTGGCGGAGTACAAAACATGTTCATTTGTTGTTGCGTTGACAGCTTTCGAGAGGCGAAGCTTCATTTCCCCAATGAGAAAGCCTTTCGAGAAGATGGAATTTTCTGACAAGGGCTGTTAAACACCTGTGATTGCCGCCATTGTCTGGATTCCTCCAGCAGCTAACGGTCTTTATTTTGCCGTTGTCTTGTTTACGCCTCTTGTACAAGCTGTGGGGATAATGGAGCAGAGCGCTTGTGAAACACAGCACAATGCATGCTGTATGTTGTGTATTTACACTCCAGAGATGCTCCAATCTCGAGCCATCTCTTTCGCCTTGCATATCTCAATGAGCCTTCCCAATTACCACACACTCAAAGGCTTATTTGTGTTTGCCAGCAGGTGCATTTGTGTCACATGAGTGAACTCCCTGCTGCATTTATGTCACAGTGATTTCTACTGTAGATGTGAAATGTCTGGATGAAAAAGAGCAGATTGTGTGAAAATGTATGTGTGCACATGCTAATACGACCACTGGTGTTCACACAGCTCTGATTACGTAACCTCACTTGTGTAGTCAGCCCATCCGTTGACAGCGGGGAAAGCGCCGGCTCCCCAGTGGCCCTCGTGTTTGTTGTTCTGTAATGAAAGCGTTCCTCTTCTCAGGATTAAGCTGCAGGCTACCTGGCCCTCAATGGGAATGTGCTGAGATTAACACTCGCGCTCAGACGATAGAAGACCCTCTCAGGGCTCTCGCTGGCAGCTGCTGACACCAGGAAGTTTTCATAGGAGTTATTGTATAACCAGACTTCACCACTTTAAAGCTATTAGACAGAATGATTCCCTCACAAGTACGTTACTGCGCTCTCGAGTGCTGATGTGAAAATGAAAAGAAAGAAAGTATGAAATATATGCACAGTAAGGTATACTGAACATGATTGTAAAACTGTAGAAGAGCCTAAAACCATAATTGATGCCAGTTTACTAATTGTCTTCAGTTTCCTTAATCAAATAATACAAACGATACACATACCATGCTATCTTAGATTATTATTATGCTAATTTTTCAGGTTTCATATTTGTATATTATCCCACTATACTGGTTCCATGCTTTAATGTTCAAAAAGCTCTTTATTTTTCTCATACTGCCTGTGCTGCAGCACCTCTTTTCACCCTCTGTCTGAAACCAGAGCCCAGTCTGCTCTGATTGGTTAGCTGGCCGGCTCTTTTGTGATTGGTCAACTGCATAGAGATGTCCTGATATTTCAGAGACTAAGCAATACATTAAATACATTTTAAATAAAAAATAAGACAAAATTAAGGATTTTGGCAACAATTGTTCATTGGGGGCAGTCTGAGACCTGTCTAAATATACTGTTCTGGTGCCAAGTGTACCAGCAGGGCCCGCTGTAAGGTCAGAGAGGGCCACATAAAGGGTTTCAGACCGCGGAGTCTACACATGTGCAGCCTCGAAATTTCCCGCTACGAAGTACGCCAGCCCCGGTAGAATTCCAAGTATGCTGGACATTGGAACAGTCCTTCGGCGGGACTCGATGACATAGTATGCTTGAAATAGTGGCTTCCTCGACATTAGAAACACCCACAGTCCCCTGACTGCAAATCTGTCTAGGGAAACCCTCATCAGAGTCAGGGATGCTGAAAGTAAACTGATTTGAAATGTGTGTTTTGATTATTTCATTTAGTTACATTAGAATATTTCGACAGTTTTCTGCAGGCTATGTAAGATTAGGTTTCAATTTAAATGTTTTTCTTCCCAAATTATTTTACTTTCAGTGTTTCTCTACAGAAATCCAGCCAAGCTGAAGTGTACAGTGACAGGTTGACTGATGGAAAATGTATCCCCATCACCCATAAATAATCATTCAAGCATTAGGAAAAATTCCAAACATTTACTGATTTCTGATTCTCATAATGTGAGGAGGATTTGCTGATTTTCTTTGGAATTTGGACTGTTGCTTTTTTACGGTTATTTTTTTGCAGATTAATTTACCGCCTATTTTTCTACTAATCACATTTTTTTTACACAGCCTTACTTAATTGCAATATTTAGTCCGTCTATTATATTAGGTTTTTATTGTTTATTTTGTACTCTTTGCTTCTTTGTTTATTTTGTCTTGCTCTTGACATCTTCTCTGCTGTAACACTGCAAATGTCCCTTTTCTGGGACTTATAAAGTAATATCTTATCCTAACAAGACAAATGTATAATTATACTAATTTAAATATCTTCATTTAATTTGGAAAGGATTTTATCTTGAAATCAGTTGTATTGTATTCTGATTGCTGCTGCTCTTTACCTGCACTTTGATGAAGGATGCTAAAGCATGCACTACCAGATGTCACCAGCAGATAGAGCACATTCAGTATTGAATAAGGCCCCGGTTGTATGAGCTCAAATATAACAGCCGTTTCCTCCTTAGTCCTCCTACCATAGATCCCAGAAAAGTAGACAGGTACTCCTCTGTCAGATTGGAATAAACATTTCTCGCTTTACCTTTTCTCCTGTAAAGGACCATTTAAATCAGCGCGAAAACTCCTCTAGTTTATATAAAGAATTACTGGATTCATTTACACTCCTATCTCACTACTGCTGTGCCCTTAGATGAATAATGCATTACAATCCTTTCTGTTCACTACCTGAGTCCGCTTCCCAATTATTACAACCTGTTCTGGTCTATCAGTTTCTCCCTTTTCCAAATTCCTTTACAAGCCTCAAATGCCATCTCCTTCCATAACTGTCACTAGAGGAGCAGCCACTTATGTCACAGGTCTCTAAGTTCTCACTATGCCCCCTTATTCGGGCACAGAAGTGTACTTTGGCTCAGAATGTGAAAGTCTCAATTTATTAGAATATTATTATGGTGGGAGGCAGAGGGATGTCATTCTCTTGGGTGCTGTAAAGCCACTTGAGCTATAACAATAGCAACAGTCTGGAAATTGGGCTGGGCTGGGTTGGGGCGAGCTAGGTTGCATTCTTAAACAGATAGGCTATAACGTTTTTGTATTTTTATGATAACTTTTGAATTATAATCTGAACTGAATCTGCAACTAATCAATGTATTTAAAATAAAATATAGGCCTAGAAAACTAGTTGTAGCCTTTAATAGTATGCAGAGCTTGACCCAACGTAACATAATTAGTCATTTTTATTAATAAACATAAAATACAAAAGTAAAACCTAATTTCCTTATTGACTTGTTGTCTTCCAAATCCCCTAACAAATGTATTTGAAGCTTCTATTTTAGAAATAAATATTCTCTCATGGCCAGTTTCTTATGGGATTCATTCTCTTTTTTATATATGAAAACTTCTGCAAAATTATCAGCAGTGGTAGTTTCAATAATGTGTTTTACGCTAAACAGAAGTATTCTCACCTTTGGATTCCCAGGTTTATTTCAAATATAGTAGGCTACCCTATTTGACATGACGTTGCACCGCTTGACTCCACTAGGGGCAAAAAGCTTTGCCTATGGGCTTGTTCGTATAGTTCCTGTTTTGGAATGTATATAGTGATTGAGGCTTTTCACACCACCAGTTTGTGCCTGTGACAACAGTGCGTTTGACAACAATGACAGCGGGATTTTTGTAACACTTTGCAGGGTTGTTGTTAGCTAACCTTGCTAAGTTCTAACAGTAGCATTAGCAGCATGGACTACTTATATTATTTTACGGGCAGCGGGCCTGTCAGAGTTGTCAGGGACGCAATATCTCAGAGGCTGTGGCCCGGACCCGGACAGGAGACGGTCTTAATTCCACAGCATCATGCTAGGACAACACACGACCGTAACACCGAGCACTTCAAAACAGGTTAGTCGAACATTCAACTCTGTTGGCCGGTTTAGAGACTACCGGAGACGTCGCAAACTTTCCAGAGAAGTCAACGCATGATTCCCTGCAGAGCGTAGTGCCAAACTCGATTTAAAAATCCTCCAGTTTAACGTGTCCTTGTCTCTTAAAGACGTTTCTTATGTCGTATAACTTATCTTAAGGTGTATATATAAACAGCACGTGTCGCCCATAAATTCGGCAACTTTTAATCCATTAGTTGTTGCTTATTCCAATATATTTTCAACTTTTAGTGCAGTCAGTTCCGCAATCCTGTCACCCAAACACGCTGCTGGGTTCATTGCCTTTGACCAAAGTTGAGCTGTTTAAATATAGGTTTATTTTAACGAATAAGATGATATATGACCCCATACAAGTTGTTAACATTAAATGGCTAGACCTTTTTTATGAAGTTTGCAACTGAAACACATCACTCGTTATTTACAACTGTCTTATACCATGACAGTTTGTGTGACATTCCCATACTGCATGCATGTAAATTGGAACAGTGACTGAAAGAAAAAAGCTGTTCTTATACTTTTTATTGTTTAAACAAGAGCTCAAAGCTGAGGGAAATCATGTGAAACACCTGACCATTGTTAACCACAATTGTTCATTAAGCAAGAGCTCAGAGCTGAGGGGAATCATGTGAAACACTTTTGTCCGTCCCCCAATTTCACAGTGCATTGCTTTAAACTTAAAGAGCAACTTGCAGGTTTTTTTCTTTACTACATTTATGCTTAACCTTGCCTGAAAATTACAATTAAAAATGTTAATGCAGGATTTGATATGTTTTACAAGACATAAGGGCAGGAATTCAGAGGAAAAGGAGCCGTTTTGAGCTCTGCTACTAAAAACTGCTTTTTTTAACGTCAAACGCATCATATTACGTCACATGGGGGAGCAACTTTCTCGGACTCGTTCTCTGCCCAATCCGCGGTAGTAGTTTGTAGTGTTTGTGATTTAGTGAGCTGGTATTTTTTCGGTAATTTTACATTGCATTTCACCATTTGTAATCATGGTGAGCTTGTGTTTGTGCAGGTTGCACAAACTCGAGCCTGTCAGGACATCGTGTCCACAGTTTCCCTCACGGTAAAAGGACCGGAGCTAGCGTTCGTTCCTGGGTGCGTTGTGCATCCACCTCCCTGCAGCACATACTCTCCACAGCTTTATCAGAAAACCGTATTACATCTAGTGATGGGCATTTAGATTCCCTTCGGGGACACAAATCTTTTGATTCAGTTCACTTTAAAAATTCGTTCACTGATTCGTTCACTGATTCGTTCACCGGTTCGCGAACGACTTCTGGTGATTTGCACATTCGCGAACGATTCGTCTTTGTACTTAATTAGTTCAGTGAGTCTTCACTACTGCCGAAGTCCATATAAGAAGTTTTCTGGCGAAAAATGTATGATATTAAAACACATTTTACACCTCACCTTGTTGCCCCATAAATTATGCTCTGGGAATAGGCTACACATTATTTAAGAAATATAATTGGCCATTGATAAATCTCATAAATGTGTGCCTGACTATACGATGTATTACAGCAGGCTAGCACGTTATACTTTCAAACCCATGCATGTACTATGTGACCTAACTTAAATCCCAAAGCATTAAACTCCATTTGGCCGAGTTCAAAGTGAATACAAAAAAATATCCTCTACATCGGTGACGATTTATTCATATTCTATGTACCCATCTATGTTTACCTTTAGCTAGCGGCTAAGCTAGTGGGACGCTACGGAGCCCAGCTATCCGCCCTCTAACGGCCCGTCCACACAGCGGCGTGCGTTGACGCTTCCCCATTCACTTTGAATGGGGTGACGTCACTTTTAGCCGAAATGCATCGTGGGAAGCGACGTGGAGCGTAGCTGGCGTGGCTCGCTGCAAAAGTTGAGCAATGTTCAACTTTTGACGCCTCGGCAGAGGCGTCAGCCAATCGAATCATACGCCAGTACAAGCTCTAGCCAATCAAACCGCTTCTTGTGTGTCAGGGGCGGGAGATTCATGTGATTGGTTGTTGGTCGAGTTTCAGACACGCCCGCCGGCAAGCGTCAGCGCACGCCGCTGTGTGGACGGGCCGTGAAGCTTTTAGGGCCGTCAGGGGGAGGAGAATGTCCAGCTAACGCTGTGTGTGTGTGTGTGTTTCACATTATCGGGACGCTATGGAGCTCAGGTGCTCCCCGACGGGGAGGAGAATACAACGCTGTGTGTATTTATCGCTAAGCTAGCTGGACGCTACGGAGCCCAGCTATCTGCCCTCTGAAGCTTTTAGGGCCGTCAGGGGGAGGAGAATACATTGCTGTGTATTTATCGCTAAGCTAACGGGTAAGCTAACTGGACGCTACGGTACAGGTATCCGTCCTCTGAGGCATTTATGGCGGACAGGTTGAGGAGGATGTCCCGCTCCTCTGTGTGTAACGGAGCTCAGATGAGAGGGCTCTGATTACAGTTTTAATCCTCTGTCAAACTGCATGTTTTCTGCTATATTTGATGAGAGATAAAATGATTTTCTGCCACAGGAGTTTGAGAGTGTATAACTGAAAGTACACAGTAACATAACTTCATAGTAGCCTACTTGTGGTAGAAGTCCAACTAGTACTGAGTCCAACAGTAAAGTACTTCACTGTATTTGTGGTAGTCGTCTAACTGAGTCCAACTCTGTGTAGATGGAACATCCAGTATTTCGGAGGGGCCCTAACGGGACCCTCCTCTTGAAAGAAAGGGATATAAGATAAAAGAACTGTAGGAAACAGTTCTGAACTGTTTCCGCCAGTTCTTTAAGTTCGTCGTTCGCGAACAGCTTCTCTTTAGCTTTTGGCGGAAGGCGGCGACTCAAACAAATGAATCGTTTTGTCGGAGGAATCAGTTCATCTCGTTCACTTCAAAGAAAAAAAGCACCTAAACGACAACATGCAGAGCTACGTGAAGAGCAGGTAGACCAACTAGAAAAGTACCACCATTAGAGAAATTATGACAGTAGCCACAGGTGCGAAAGCTCTAGAGCTACTGTAAGCCGAATCTCGGGGACCGGAGAAAGTGGAGCAATATTCTCACCACGCCAAGCAACAGCCTAGGACAACCTCAACAAGTAACCACGTAAACCATGCTACTGATGCTGGACAGTTTTTCAGTGGGTGCACAATAAACGGCAACAAACAAATGAATGTAAATAAATAGCCAAATAATGGATCAACGCTCTCTGTCTAATATGTTCGCTAGCAGTTAGTGTTGTTGCATAGCAACCACCTCGCACTATGTTTCGTGCAGAAGGCAACGGAGGGACTATTTTATTTTAAACATCATTATTTACTAATAAAAACTATTTAAATTAGAGTGTATTTTTTTTTCATATTGCCACACTTGTTAACCGTTTTATAAAAGCAATAGCTCACTTCAGGCTGTGATATATGCTCATCACAGCTAAGGGGGAACCACGCCCCTTAGCTGTGATATAATGAGCATATTCCACAGCCTGTCGTGAGCTATTGCTTAAATATATATATGTAAAGAACCATGTGTACAAACAATATAACTGATTCTCTTCTGTTGAACATGTTGGATTGTGTATTGTCCGAGTCAGGGTCCTTTTTATTTTACTGTAACTTTGGAAGGTGTGTTACCAATGCTTACTGTTTATTTGATACCAATTTGGTAATGCAATTAATAAAAACAAGGTTTGGGTTCGTTCTTCAGATGACTGACGTTAACGTGTAAGCTCAATAATGAACTCCAGCTCAACCAACCATATTGTAATATCTAAGTAATCATCTTGAAATATGACATTAATTGTAATATACATCTTATTGTGAGGTTGATTTCACATACACTACTTCGATATTAGCTTGTCTACATACTTGAGCATAGCCAATTTAAATTATCCTTAGCGATGCATACAGTTCCAACCTACATAATAAAATATCTCTAAGTTACAAGGATGACCTTATTTTATCAACCTCAAACAGAAGCCGTTTGTTCTACAGTATTATCCCACTTAACGCTTAACACTTGTCTATTTCGTTTTAACTTTTACATATACAGTCTATGGTTTTAACTTGGAGGCTACGATTAGCATCGTTAGCACCAATGTAGCTACCACTACCTTACACGCTAACCCAAGCCTTGACATTCATTGAAGCTGATTAAAATCATTAACACATAAATAAGTACTCGATTTTCACTTACCGCAAAACCGCATGCATGCACCGTCTGTTTCAACCGCAGAGCGAGTCACAATAGTCCGATATATATATATAAGCATGAAGAACAAACAAACACGGCCGGCTTCAAATTGTGTTCCCTGGATGAACTGACCAGGCAGAGTGCCTGTAGCTTCACGGAGCACCTAGCAGAGAGACAAGAAGCTAACAGCAGCAGTCACTTTACAGAGCTGTCACTCAATGTGACCACGCCCTAATTTATGCAAACACTTTAAGACCTAATATAAATAAAAGGGTTGTGTTAGAAAAAAATTCACTCACAGATCCATAATCATGAAGGTGGAATCTAACTATATTCATAATAATATCTATTGCATCCATGGGTAGAAACATGTTTTTTTATGCTGTAAAGTTGGGCATTTTAACATGGGGGTCTATGGAAATTGCTCCTTTCTGCAGTCAGTCCCTATCGGCCAATATATGAACTGCAGTGTGTGGCACTTCCGTATTGGCGTCCCGGCTCTTCCCCAGAGTTTGCCGCTTGGTCAAAACTAGCATTGTGATCCATGTTTATTCATACGTTAGACCGGCCGCTCTCCCCCATGTTACGTCACACGCGGGAGGTCACGTGCGGAGGCTTTTTTATGCGGAAGTGAAAATGTCTTATTAAAACGACGCCAGATGTCACTGTAGTGTATATTTCTGTATATTTTTTTGAAAATCTAGTGTATTCATCATTTTCCTACACACCTGCAAGTTGCTCTTTAAGATACTGTAAATTTCAAAGATGTTTATTAGGCTGTATGAAAAACGTACGTGCTGGTGCACATGCAAAGTAAGACTTCCTGGACAGTGTATCATAGGACTGAGGGTTGCCTCCCTGCCTGATGTCCTTCTTCTTAATGGTTGTTAACTCAACAAATGAGCTAAGTTCATGTCCCCTGTGGTTGCACTCTGCTTGTCCACTTTTGTTGAGAGGACACACTACCTGTAACAACTGAGGCATCCCAAATATCTGCAGACAGTGCATGCTCAACGCATCCAGTCAGTGAGTGAACAAGCATGTCATCAAGGCTTTTCACATCGGGGAGTATCTCCATGTAAACGAAGATTGGTTCCCCCCCTCTCTTTCTGCTTTGGCTCCCGCACTTCATTTGTTATGAAACCCATCAGTGTCTCCTCTGACTTTGAATTAAAAGCTGAGACATGTAGCGCTATTGAAATGAAAAGCAGAAACCCGCCTGAACTCTCAACCTTTTCGTGGAAATATCACACAGAAGGTTTTGTGCTCTAAGTTGGCAATAATGGCTTGTTCTGAAAACAGAAAGTTTGCTTTGCTTTTGTGTACAGGGGGGTTGCAGCTCACGCAGAGTCATGGGGCCGCAGAGCTCGGTGGCAGCAGGTTAATTGTTGGATCTAATTAGGACAAAGATTAATCAGATGCATGCTCTGCTTCTCTTGATACGCCACGGATGGCAGTCGGGTTCATTAGCAGTCACTGTGCCTCTCTTCCAGCAGCAGAGTGGACGGCGGCTCGTGTCTGCGGGCTGCTGCCCTGCCCGGGGGGACACAGTGAGACTAACTAGACGTGGAGGCAGGTAGTGGGAGTGGGGTAGAGGATGGTAGAGGCGAGGGTGGAAATGGTGGTAGTGAATGAAGCATTGAACACTGATAGGACAGAGTAAAGGCCGGGGCTGCAGATGCTGTGTGAGGAATGGGACAGCACATCACATGGGGCAGAAGCAGGAAGTGTGAGGCTCATCTGAAGTTGAATAATACTCAGGCTTTGTTGCTCACTTTCTTTCTTTCGGTAATGTATCTGCAAAAGAAAAACAAAGAGACCGTTCACTGGGGCTTGTGATCTCCCCCAATACAGATACCAAGTCTTGCTGTTGAGTCCTTGCAGATAAGCCTGCAGGAGTTTGTGGGACAGCCTTTGCAGGCTTATCTGCGAGGACTCAACAGCAAGACTTAAGGTATCTAGAAAACTCAAATTGCCTCACCTGCAGTCATTGAAACGCATGTTTACAACTGTCTCAGCTCTTCTCTGCGTCTTGTTTTGCAGGCCATAAACACATATGTGATGAGGACTGAATGTGATATTGATATGAGAAAACACAATAGACGCAGTGCACTTTAATATCATCTTCTCTCTTTTTTTTTTGTTGAAACAAATCTTTTAACTTAATATACTGTATAAAGAACTCAAATCTGCTAAGTCACAAGTCTTTGCAAGTGTCTTGAGCAATGTTATAGATCAGATTGTTCAGTTGCTCTACAGCAGGGGTGCCCAACCAACCAGTCGATCGCGATCGACCGGTCGATCGAGGGGAGATTCCCAGTCGATCACGAGATGTGTTTAAAAATAGACCCACAATATTCCCAGGCCCAACAACAAGAGCAAGGCTGCTAGCATCTTATCGTGTCATGAAGTCTTTCAAAGACGGCGAAGTTGTGAAAGAAGCTTTCCTGGAGGCTGCCGACGCGCTTTTTGGGGACAGTAAAAATAACTAGCATTTCAACAGGTTTTTCATATAATAAAAACTCAAGTTAGATACCGTTATTAATCAGCTGTAAGTTTTAGTTTGAACTTATTCATTATAATTATTGTACAAAATGGTATAAGAATGCAAACTTAAATTGATTAGTCTATCATCAATTCAGGTTAAGAAATTAGTGTTGCTTGCATCCTATTTTAAAGGCATTTCTTTTTATACTCTAATAAAATGCAACAAAAAATGGTTTGATTCTATTATTATTTTCTTTTTTATTGCACTGTTGCAGCAGATTCCTGTGTAGCTTCAGATCTGAGTTGTCTTATTAGTAAGCCTAATTTATACTTTTGTAGCAACACTATTTTTATATAATGGCAAAGAAAGGGTTCAGTGTCTTTTCTTTTTTCCTTTGTCATATGTGGCAGCACTGTTCAATGTTTCTTGAAAACATTACCCACTGTAGTGTGACGTGTGAATAAACTCCAACTCTGTATCAACAACACTGTTGTGTAACTTCAGTTAAATACTTGTATGTGTGTAGATTAGAAAGAGGTAAGATAAAGGATCTGCAGTATTTTATGAAGTATTAATTGTACAAAGGTCAGTTTTATACAAGTAGAATTATGGATTTACCTGGTAGTAGGCTGTCAGTAATGGCTACGCCTCTCTATTTGGACTGGTAGATCTCGGCAGACTGGCAACTTTAAAAGTAGCTCGTTCAAAAAAGGTTGGGCACCCCTGACTTAGACAGAGAGAGGGAGGGGCATGATCGAGTTTTGTCCCACATGGCTCAAAACAACTCAATAGGCACACACTGTAGACACTAATTAGAAGAACACAGACTAAAACAGCAATGTACAGACGAATCAGATGATTAAACATGATCTTAAAATATATTTTATATATATTTTTCTTGTTGTTGTTGTAATCATTATTTATAATACTTTCTGCTGACACTAGGTGGGGCTTAGCCTAATGACCAGTCGCCACAGGGTATGGCTAGAGTTCTGTGCTAACGGCCTTAATATTTTTTTTCCCGTCGCTAATTCAGAGGCTCAGCGTTAGCTTTTGAGGTTTAAAATAAATAAAAAAGATCAGTTAGCTGAGTTTCTTCCCGTTATATAGATATGAAACATTCATAGTTTATTAATTCTTAAGAAGCCCTCAGACCATTTTGCTTGCAGATGTTGTGATTTCGGCCCCTTCGGCGGGTCCGTAGGGCTTAAGAGGTTATAACCGGCCTGCAAGTGAAACAGAAAACCAAATCTGAATCGCTTGTCTTCTTGTCTTACTTGTGTGTGGGTTGGTAGGCACTTCATATAGCAAACAAAAGCAATGTAAAAGTGCTTTTTCTTTTCTTTAGATGTATTCTTTAAGCTTCCGTCTCAGGTAGTGGTATTCCATCAAGTGCAAGTTACATTTTGAATAAGTAAATCTTAGAAGACACAGAAAATATACTCCACAGAAATAATACAAGTTTATTTTTGTGTCCAAAACCCAAACAGGTTATTTTTTTTATCCTGAAAACACAAACAGTGATTTGATTGAAATGATTAAGCTATAATCTCTGTGCAAACAACAGACAGACAGCTTCATGGGAGTTGTTTGCTAATTTTCTACGCTAACCTGTTTTACATTGCAGAGATAACTTTTTACTGCTTTCATTACATAAGGAGGTATTCGCCACTTTTGTTTTGGTAAGAAAAGTAAGTAAAAGAGTCGGACTTAAACGTTGTACGGGTCCAGAATCTGCTTGTGGTTTTAAAGGGGCCAAATTATGCTCAGTAAAAATAACAGTAGCATTTCAACAGGTTTTTGATATAATAAAAACTCAAGTTAGATACCGTTATTAATCAGCTGTAAGTTTTAATTTGTTTGAACTTATTCATTATAATTATTGTACAAAATGGTATAAGAATGCAAACTTAAATTGATTAGTCTATTATCAATTCAGGTTAAGAAACTAGTGTTGCTTGCATCCTATTTTTAAAAGGCATTTATTTTTATACTCTACTAAAATGCAACAAAAAAAGGGTTTGATTCTATTAATTTTGTCTTTTTTATTGCACGTTGGCAGCAGATTCCTGTGTAGCTTCATATCGGAGTTGTCTTATTAGTAAGCCTCATTTATACTTTTGTAGCAACACTATTTGTATATAATGGCAAAGAAAGGATTCAGAATCTTTTCTTTTTTCCCTGTGTCATGTGGCAGCACTGTTCAATGTTTCTTGAAAACATTACCCACTGTAGTATGTGACGTGTGAATAAACTCCAACTCTGTATCAACAACACTGTTGTGTAACTTCAGTTAAATACTTGTATGTGTGTAGATTAGAAAGAGGAAAGATAAAGGATCTGCAGTATTTTATGAAGTATTAATTGTACAAAGGTCAGTTTTATACAAGTAGAAGTGTGTATTTACCTGGTAGTAGGCTGTCAGTAATGGCTACGCCTCTCTATTTGGACTGGTAGATCTCGGCAGACTGGCAACTTTAAAAGTAGCTCTCGGTTCATAAAAGGTTGGGCACCCCTTCTCTACAGTGATTCCAAAATGTCTGGCTAGTGATTTTTTTCTTTTAAGGCCAAATCCACGTTTTAACCCACTATCATGTATGTATGGGCTATGCCAAAAATGTTTACTTTTTAGAGACTTGGAGAGATGCAAAACTCTTCTTTCTGGTTCTGAAACATTGTATTTGTACAAAAAGTATTGTATGCTTTCATATTCTGAATCTAGGAGTTAATTCACTGTGTATGCTATTGAACTAGACAACAAGAAGTCATTGTAATGTAATTCACAAATTTGTTTCATTAGCTTAATTCTGGACATACTGTTACAGGGAAATGGCCATAATATCACATAAACAGATTGTGTGCCAAGTGTACAGTGCAATAGCAGGTTTGTCCTCCTGACATTGATCTCCTCTCTGCATTTCTAAGCTCTCTCTATCCCCCTGGGTGTTCACTTATTTGTCACTGCTCACGTTAGCCCCAAGGATGACACCAGGATGATTCAGAAAGTGCAATCCGCTGATGCTCTCAGCTCTCTAATAATAGGTGATTTTTAATAACTGTAATTTCCAATAAGTCCTTGAGCAAATTGTATCAGTTTGTCTCTTGCCCTGCATGCTATTATGAGACCCTCCTGGGATCTGTTATGGCTCTGTCAAGAGAGCTAAGTGGCTGGAGTCCCATGGGGAGCACCGCACCACAGCAATGTTCTTTGAGAAATGTGTTCAGAGCTCACAATTTTATTTAATTTTGATATACTTTATTAATCCCCGTGGGGAAATAGTTTCTCTGCATTTGACCCATCCTGTGTTAGGAGCAGTGTGCTGCCATTTTGAACGGCGCCCGGGGAGCAGTGTAGGGAACGGTGCCGTGCCTTGCCTTGCTCAGGGACACCTCGGTAGCACTTGGTCTTGCCGGGACTTGAACTGGTGACCTTCCAGTTGCCAAGTCCCTGTCGACTTTGCCACCACCGCCCTGATGACCCCCTGACTGGGACCTAAACTGGAGTTTCTCAAGGGTAGCTTGAATTTGGGTATATCGCTTGGTTGTAGTTTTTGTCTTTTTAATCTGATGAACTTTGGTCAGGGTGTCTCTTTTTATCTTGACATGGAAAGCAGTTATTTCATTTGTTGACTCAGTTAGGGAGGTTCATGATCTTTCATTCGCTGATCAGCTGAGTGCAAATACAGAGACAAATTGCATGAAGTGTAGTTATGAGTTTGTCACGCTTCAGGAGAAATTCGCAACAGGAGATGTCTTTTCTCGTGGTGAAAAATGTGCTTTACAAACCATCGTTTTTCGGAACAAAATGCACACCTACAACGCCTGGTTAGTAAAGCTTGAAACTAAGGTGTAACACTCTAGATCTGGCTGCATTTAGTGTATTCATGTTGGCTGCCAAGGATCACAGATTACTTGCAGATTAACATGGATTTAATCTGCAGTACAAGTTTGTATGACCTTTTGAAAGAGTTTGGAAGGCATGGATAAGCTAAATATAGTTTGAGATGATTGTAGTAAGGAAAAATAGTGCTGTTCTTTATTTCCCCTGACTTTCAGGTGACTTTTCTGTATAACCTCATGGAAAGAGTAGAAAGCCTGAGAACCAGACAGCAACTACTGCAGTTCCACTAGCTAAGTGAAGCATTAGGCTACATTTGCAATAATTGATAAACATCTGTTACAAGTATTGAATTATTTTATAGTATTTTGGTTTTATGCCATGTTTTTATTTAACCTCCTATTGTCTTCGTTTTCCCCCCTTACTTTGGTGTTCGCGGTCAAATTTGACCGGTCCTGTTTTAATCCGGATGGTTACTAATTCCTTTTCTTTATGGCGGTCATTTTTGACCGGGAACACCATGGGTGTTACAAAGTTGACTAAATCATCCAAAATGCAATGAAAGTGGTGATCAGCCATTTGATATGTTCAAAGGTCTTCTGTGAAGGATATCATAAAGCTGTAATGCAATCGAATGTAAAACAAAAAAAGTTATGATTGATGAAAGTAGTAAATCGGTCGGATTTGACCCGAAGACAACAGGAGTGTTAGTGAACTTTTAAAAAACTTTTTTTGTGGTTTTATTCCATGCTATTCTTTAACCTTTATTAGGTCTGGTTTGCAGAAATGGCAGCTTTGGTCATTTTAAATTGGGAGTATGGTTAATCGAGTTTTTTTTGCTCATGACTTAAGGAGGCTCAAAGTAATCGCAAGGATTGCATTTAAATATATAAGGTTTTATACCATACATATTTTGTAAACTCTAGTTAAATGAGTGCTAAATACATTAGTTTATTTCAGCCTGATATGGTGATTTACTGTTTTGTGTGATCACTGGTGATGATAAGGTTTCCCTCCCTATCTAATTTATATTGTTGATTTTAACTGTATGCAAAAATATATATTTGCAGTTTCAAAATACTATGACTTCCCATTGAACTAAGCTCTGATCACATAGTGCAGTTGTGGTAAGTTGAGTAAAAATTGTATTTATACAGCCAAATATAATAATGGAAGAATCAGACGACATTAAGAGAGCTGAAGATGTTTAAGGAAGCGTTCCTATGTTTCTTTTTTTACCTGAGTTTTGAATGTGGTTTGTTCTGCTTTACTATCGAGGGTGTAAGGATATGGGAACTTGTAGAGGAAGTTCCTCTTCTTTTCCTTTTTTACATCCTCTTTGTCTAAACTTGCTGTTTTGCAGTGGATGCAACATGTTTTTAATGCTAACGTGAGAGATACCGTTCATCAAGTTGTCAAGTGTCCCTGTGTGATGGTTAGTCATGCAGACGGATTTGGGACGACGCTGTCTTCTGTTTTTCCTCTTGATCTCAGCAGAGGTGTGGGTGCATGGAAACAAGCTGTCTGTGGAGCAGCCTCTGTTTCTGGCTGCAGACGGTGGTCAGACAGGAGGGGCTCTTTGAGGAGCATTTCACATTACTCATGCTGCTTATTGCCTTCATGTTATGCATAATTTCCCATATATTACATTAGTATAAGTAGAAATACTGCAATATAAAAGAACTCAATAAAACTGGAAAGTACATCCTTCCAATTGTATCTAATGTATTATCAGACAACCTCGTATATCAAAAACATAATGTTCTCATCGTGCAACAATTACCCTTTTATTATCAGCTAATGCAATAGCAGTATATACACACACACAGGCAAAAGAAAACGAAGTTAGTTGAAGCAGGAAGGCAGAAAGCATAGCTTATTACAAAAAAGAGTAGTCCTATCCAACTAATGTACATCCTTTTTGGTCAAGGACCTCGTATCTTATTGCAAAATACAAAAAACTACAAACGTTATGATACGTTTCAAAACAAGCTTAGTGACTGGCTGGTAAAAGAGAATTTCAATGAGATTTCTTCTGGTTAATTAAAGATTTAAATAAATATATTACAACTCCTTGAAAAAATGAAGAAACCACTCCAAATGTTTCTTGAATCTCAATCTCTACATGTATGGCAGCGCTTCCATTCCAGTGTCTCAAACCAGAGCAACTGATAATGCTGCAGTGGTCATTACTTTTTTCAAGAGCTGTATATGTATTTCAACTCTAAGGTAAGATTGATTGAAGTCATGAATAGGGGCTGATATAATGAAGAAAAAGTGAAAGAAAGGTCCTCCAAGTACATAAACAGATCTCAACAGGATTAACTTCAACCCTACACTATATAATCAGAGTATTATAAGGTATATAATATGTGATTGCAGCAATTATAATGATATGATTATTACCCCAGTGTCCCCAATAAAAGGACTCCCTGTACCTTCATTTGGCCTACACTGTACCATATTCAAATATTGACTCCAGAGCTGAACCCTCTGCTTTTGGCTCAATAAGAAGATCTGATAATGCAGAGTTTGTGTTTCTCATAGCTGAGCTCATCACTTCTCCCTTATTGATTTCAGCTGTAACCTGAGAGGTTAGTGTTGCAGAAGAGACGCCGAGTGCCACGGCTCCAAAGGGCCACGTAAACCCTGTGGATTTGTTTTTGCATGACAACGCTTAGGCGACACAAGCTTGCTCGTACCAACCGTGCTCCATTTCCTACCATCTGCTTTCTACCATGAGCTTTCTCTCCAGGCGATCCGAAGATTATTTCATTAATTAAGAGTAATTATATAATAATAATGAATGGACACTGGACATGAATGCCCCTTCTGCACATCGTCACACATGGCGTGAGTCACAGTGTTGCATTACTTTCGTGCTAGAGATGAATCAGAGTTGTGGAAGATACAGTGAGCGTACATTATGCATGTGTCATCTCTATCGATCCGCTCAATGCAGAGTTTGACTTCAGCCATACCATTTATCATGCCCCCCGAACCTCCCCCCGCAACACACACACACACACGCACACACGCACACCCTCCCACCAGCAACTTTGACTTGTAAATAAATATTGCTTAAAGTGCAATAACCTTAACTCCAAAGGTTTGAGGAATCTCAGTGTGATTAGCGAGCCTGGAGCTTGAACGCATGTGACAGCAGAGAGGCGGGTGCTGGGAAGTATGGAGCTTAGGCAAAACCTCCTGATTTTCAGTTCCATGATATGTGGATCAAAGCACTTTCAGTGTGTTTGAGAAACTAACTGTGGTATGCAGGGTGTTATTCACCATCATGCCGTCAGTGTGTGAATGAATACTTGTGTAGGGTAGCAATCAACAATTGTTGCCATAATCTTTTATTATATTGTTTAGTCTCTGAAATATCAGGACATCTTTAGGCAGTTGACCCATCACATTACATTGCATTTAGCTGACGCTTTTATCCAAAGCGACTTACAATAAGTGCATTCAACCAAGAAGACACAACCTTGAAGAAAACAGAATCATATAAGTACATCAGGCTTCATGGAGCCAAGCATTTCAAGTGCTACTCAACTGGCTTGAGATAAGCCAGCCCTTTATTAGTATATAAGTGCTCTGTTAGCAGTTCTTTGTTAGTAATTCTATCGCTCGAAGTGGAGTCGAAAGAGATGAGTTTTCAGTCTGCGCCGGAAGGTGTGTAAGCTTTCTGCCGTCCTGATGTCAATGGGGAGCTCATTCCACCATTTTGGAGCCAGGATAGCAAACCCACGTGTTTTTGCTGATGGGAACTTGGGTCCCCCTCGCAGCGAGGGTGCAGCGAGCCGTTTTGTTGATGCAGAGCGGAGTGCAAGGTTTAACCATGTCCTGGATGTAGGAAGGGCCAGATCCATTCGCAGCATGGTACGCAAGTACCATTGTCTTGAAGTGGATTCTAGCAGTTACCGGAAGCCAGTGAAGGGAGGAGCGGCGTGGTGTGGGAGAATTTAGGAAGGTTGAAGATCAGACGAGCCGCTGCATTCTGGATGAGCTGCAGAGGTCGGATGGCACATGCAGGTAGACCAGCCAGGAGGGAGTTGCAGTAGTCTAGGCGTGAGGTGACGAGAGCCTGGACCAGAACCTGCGTCGCTTTCTGGGTCAGCTGGGGACGCATCCTCCTGATGTCGTAAAGCGTGTATCTGCAGCAGCGGGTTGTAGCAGCGATGTTTGCAGTGAAGGACAGTTTGTTATCTAGGATTACACCCAGATTCCTTGCAGTCTGAGTCGGGGAAACAACAGAGGTGCCGATGTTGATTTTCAGGTCAAGAGTGGGACAATCTTTTCCCGGAAGGAAAAGCAGTTCAGTCTTGTCAAGGTTGAGCTTGAGGTGGTGAGCAGATATCCACTGAGAGATGTCAGCTAGACAAGCAGAGATGCGTGCGACGACCTGGGTCTCTGAGCGGGGAAAGGACAGAATTAATTGGGTGTCGTCAGCGTAGCAGTGGTATGAAAAACCATGCGGGCTAATGACTGATCCGAGCGAGTTTGTGTACAGAGAGAAGAGGAGGGGACCACAATCACAGCAGAGCCGGCCAGCTAACCAATCAGAGCAGACTGGGCTCTGGTTTCAGACAGAGGGTGAAAAGAGGTGCTGCAGCACAGGCAGTACAAATACAATTAAAATACCTTTATGAACATTAAAGCATGGAGACATGACACAGTAGAGGCACTAAATACAAATATATAAACCTGAAAATTAGCATAATAGGGCCCCTTTAAGATATTAATGCCAATACGCTGACGTTTTAGCACTAATGGCCTAAAGATGCTTTTTTGGGGGGGATACAGTGTTATACAGACATCCTTGGTATCAGCAGATAAAAGCCGGGAAATAAATATGTTTCGGCCAATATGACATATTGCATAAGGTAGTTGTTTTTTTTCTAGACTTGTATACTGTTGGATCTATAGTCATAACATGAATTGCATTCATGTTCATCTTGTGCGACCATCATGTCACTATCACATTAAACTAAGATGGTGACCAAGGTAAACATTGCACCTGCTAAATAGCACCATGTTCTATGCATGTTAGCATGTTGACATTTATCCCAAGTCATCACTATGTACAGCAGGGGTGCCCAACCCTTTTTGAACCGAGAGCTACTTTTAAAGTTGCCAGTCTGCCGAGATCTACCAGTCCAAATAGAGAGGCGTAGCCATTACTGACAGTCTACTGCCAAGTAAATACACACTACTTGTATAAAACTGACCTTTAATACTCCATAAAATACTGCAGAACCTTTATCTTACCTCTTTCTAATCTACACAAATACAAGTATTTAACTGAAGTTACACAACAGTGTTGTTGATACAGAGTTGGAGTTTATCCACACGTCACACACTACAGTGGGTAATGTTTTCAAGAAACATTGAACAGTGCTGCCACATGACACAGGGAAAAATAAAAGACTCTGAACCCTTTCTTTGCCATTATATAAAAATAGTGTTGCTACAAAAGTATAAATGAGGCTTACTAATAAGACAACTCAGATATGAAGCTACACAGGAATCTGCTGCCAAAGTGCAATAAAAAAGACAAAATTAATAGAATCAAACCCTTTTTTTGTTGCATTTTAGTCGAGTATAAAAATAAATGCCTTTTTAAAATAGGATGCAAGCAACACTAGTTTCTTAACCTGAATTGATGATAGACTATAATCAATTTAAGTTTGCATTCTTATACCATTTTGTACAATAATTATAATGAATAAGTTCAAACAAATTAAAACTTACAGCTGATTAATAACGGTATCTAACTTGAGTTTTTATTATATCAAAAACCTGTTGAAATGCTTCTGTTATTTTTACTGTCCCCCAAAAAGCGCGTCGGCAGCCTCCAGGAAAGCTTATTTCACAACTTCGCCGTCTTTGAAAGACTTAATGTGTTTCGCAAGAACGTGACTGACACGTTAAGATGCTATGGTAGCAGCCTTGCTCTTGTTGTTGGGCCTGGTGGAAATGGACTGCTGTGCATTTAGCTGTCCTTTCAGGCCCCTCCCCTTTTGGGAGCGTAGGGCAGAATTAGGAGGGAATTCCGTCTCGTAGCGTTTGTGCAATGTTTTGAAATGCCGCTCCTAAATTACCCTTCTTCGATAAAGCCACGCTCGCATTGCAGATGAGACAGATGGACTTTGAATTGGAATAGATACAAAAATGATCACCCTCCCACTCGGAGTGAACATTATATATTTTGGGCTTTTTTGCTTCTGCCATAATTGCGGTCTTGTTTGTGTGCGGACCGTCACTCCTGTTGACACGGAGAACGTCAGCGAAATAGTGCCCACTGCCCACCAGCCACGCCCCCACACATGGGGTCACGCCGGCCAATCACAAAGCTTTGGTGCGTTCAAGTGCATTATTCTGGCACGGGAAGATTATGTTATAGGATCGACTGGTTGGGCACCCCTGATGTACAGCCACACAGAGGTGTGGCAACAGGATGTCTGTACATTCTTGATTTATTCAACAAACACAACGTTGTCAACTGTTAAATGTTTTCAGCACAAGCAAGAACTTATCTGAAAAGGGCAATGTTTTTATTTAAATAACAGATTGGCTGATTTAGGACTATGTAGGCCCTTCTATATTGAATCAAGAATTTGCATTTTACAAAATATTTTGAATAAGAGCAGACCTTTAATGCCAGCTCTTTGGCAGTTTTGGACACTTAACATATAACACAGTAACAAGAACAATGCATAACACGTGTACAATGTCTGTCCCTACAGATTCCCCCTGTAAGAACAACTGTATTATCTTATAGTTTTATAATTGAATGACTCATATAGAAAATACATGTAATTGTTCATTAGTACACCCTAAGTAGCATAGCAGGTTATGGTTAATATATCATTATGATTACAGGGAGGCAGCTTAAGTGCTTCTCCATTTTATTCAGAACAATATGATTTGGAGCAATCATCCCAGCAGCTCCTATTTAATGCAGACACTCTTACTATTTAATAACACCTTTTCCCTTAAGTCTGCTCCAGGTTCGTCACTATGGAAACTGTCATGTGTACGCTGTCAGAATATTAATTATAATATTGTGTTAGCGTTAACGCACCTCTTTACGGACCAGTGTCTGGCTTTTAATGTTGAGAGAGAGGGAAAGAGAACGGACTGGCAGTGTATAGAACTGAAGCCACATTACCAGCCACACAATGGGAGTGTGATTAGCCGACATGGGGAGAGTGTTAATGAGAGGACAGGGCAGATCCAGGGCCTCCTGTTCTAGCTTGGGCATGCCCCAACACACGCACGCGCACACACACACTAGGGCTGTACCCGAATATTCGACTATTCGAATATTCGTTCGTTGGCCAACTATTCGGGTTTCAATTTCATTATTCGGTTATTCGTTGTTTTGTTTTTTTCCAAACAAAAAAATATTTTTAAAAATAAAATATTTTTCAAACAAATTAATATATTTTTCTAAATGTATGCTATTAATAAAGGCGAATTGCCATATTCTTATACTATATTTATACTTTTGAATTGCACTGTTAAAATGCGGAAATATATACAATCTCAGCCTGTGCTCCTGACATTGCGTTCACTGTTCACAGTCACGAACGCAAACGGCACGCTTCACCTCGCTTCACCTCGTTTCACCCATAAAATGCCGAAGACTTCAGCTGTGTGGGACCATTTTAAATTGGACGACGGTAAAAAGAAGGCAGTGTGCCAAATATGTGATAAGAAACTGGCCTACCACGGTGGCACAACAACTCTGAAAAGTCACCTGGATGCTGTAGCCTAGCTTAGCTTAGCTGTTGTGAAGTTGCCATGATGAAGCTGCTTTATCCGCCGTTTAAACAGTAACGTTAAACATGATAAAAACGTGCACTTACTTTGCTTGGAAAATAGTTGCAAGCAAGCAACCGAATTGTTTTTTTATATTAGTTTTTTAATTTTATCAGCATAGTGAAAATAATAGGAGTAATGTGGGAACATCTGGGGCTAAGGCAATTATTGGCATAAAGTTGAGTAGCTCAGCCTAATAATACATTGTGGCCATAGGTGCATCCCCACGCATCCCAGCCATCAACATCCTCAACAATACAGCAGACCCTACAGTTAAAAAAAACGATAACGGAGAAAAGAAAGATAGAGATAACAGATGCCATAGTACATTTCATCGCTATGGATATGAGACCCATTTACATAGTCGAAGGCGAAGGCTTCAGAAAATTAATGAAGAAGATGGAGCCCGGCTACACTGTCCCCAAACGCTCCAGTATTTTAGATGCCATGTCTCTGAAGTACAGCGATCACCGAGACCAAATTGTAACTCAGATTGAAAACTCAACTGCCGTAAGTTTTACAACGGACATTTGGACCACCTCGGTGCGTATGGAGGCGTATATGGCTGTCACCTGTCATTTCATAACTCGCGAGTGGAAACTCTGTAACTTTGTTTTGGAAACCAAAGTAATGGAAGTAAACCATACGGGAGTAAATATTGCAGAACAGCTTGGAGAAGTGGCGGACGCCTTTGCCATTCCGAATTATAAGCGAGTAGCCGTTGTCCACGACAATGCCAGCAACATGAAGCTGGCAGCTGAAATATGTGTTTTGTATCTTTGTTTGACTGTTCAGGTTGTAAAATGTTATAGACGGAATGTGGAACCAGATTTGGTCCCCGGGTGCTGCGCTGGGTTAAATGCAGAGGACACATTAGTTTTAATGTTTGCGAGTACTGATACAATAAATACATATAAATCGTAATAGTATGCTCTATCTGCGCTTCTGCTTAACAGCGTGTTGTCAGGTGTCTCGGATTCGGAGCGTGTTATGAAACCTTTTGGGGAAAAAAAAAAATGTGGAAAAAAAAAAATGTGAAAACATTTTTTATTAAAAAAAAATACAAATCTCTCCGCACCGAATATTCGAATATTCGCTGCTGATTACTACCGAATATCCGGAGCCCGAAAAATGGTATTCGGGACAGCCCTAACACACACACACACACACACACACACACACACACACACACACACACACACACACACACACACACACACACACACACACACACACACACACACACACATACACACACAAAAGTGCAGTTCAGCAAAGTTTCCTTTAAAGGCTGAGTGGTGTATAGGATGGCAGTGTAATATAGTGCTGAGTGGTACTGAGAGTGTTGGCAAAGGGATGTTGCCTGTCACACTGTGTGCTCTGTGTTTATGTTGACAGCTCCACTAGCCCCATGTACTGTACATTGATTACAATGGAAAAGACTAGAGCTTATGCTAGCACTATAGTGGAGTGGCAGGGCAGTTATGGCCTGCTTCTTTGATACAGTGCTGATGCTATTCATACAGCAAGTCTTCTGAGACAATGGGTCTGTTGATTAAGACAGCTGACATTTGCTGCTGTTGCTATGATGCATTGCTTTATCATCCCGCAGCGTACAATAAGGGATGTAATTAGAGGATCTATAAGTGGAATTACTTTCCGCACGTTGGAGAGTATTAAAAAGTCTTCAAAAAAACAGCCTTGCTTTATTAAATGTGATCAAGTTATTTAAGACTGGTAGCCCCTTACTTTTATAGCACTCAAGATGTGGGGAGTCATTCTTCTGGCTATCATGTGTTTGTGGTTGAAAGGTTCTGAATACGGAATTCAGAGCATATTAAAGAGGCATTGCCCCCACACGGCTCTCAACATGGCACCTGCTGACCCTGCATCCAGCTAACGATGCTAACCGCTTAACATAGCCAACAATGGCAACAATGCTGACAGCTGTAGTTTCCCAGGGGCAATTTTTTTTTTCAGATTATTCCGACACACAAACTGCAATATTGAAGGGCACCGATTATGCTTTTTATGCTTTTCCTTTTCCTGAAGCGGTGGGTTTTTGTGCATGCAAGTGGTTTGCAAAGGCAAAAATCCCAAAGATCCTTCAAGAGGGAGTTTCTCTCCAACACACTCCACATCAGCCTTTGTTTACTTCCGTAACATAATGACATCACTATTTAGCACTCGCGCTTCTATTGGTAGGGGCTCCAACATTTTGTATGTGATGGGCTAAGGGGCTGGAGATTTCCGACACATCTCTAAGCGGTTAACCAATCAGAGCAGTCTGGGCTCTGGTTTCAGACAGAGGGTGAAAAAAGGTGCTGCAGCACAGGCAGTATGAGAAAAATAAAGAGCTTTTTGAACATTTAAGCATGGAGACATGTCACAGTAGAGGAACAAATATGAACCTGAAATTCAGAATATGTCCTCTTTAACAGTGAACGTGCAATTCAGATTCAGTTCTTCCTGGGCCTGTACCACCACTTCCACCACGATTTATGAAATGGCTTGTACATTTCCCTGCTGATAGACTGACCAAGCCAAAACCCTAACCTCCTTGGCGGAGATAGAAGATAAATACTGGCATCTTACACTGTCATTAAATGAGGAGTGTGTGCCTGCAACCAAGCAAACATTTAGGAGAGATGACTCTGTCAGACAGTATGCTCTCTGTAGCACCCACACACAGGCCCTGGCACCAGCAAGACTATACACAGTCCATCAGTGACCTGACCTCTCAGCTCGAATTAAACTTTATAAATACTTTGCTTATCGTGTTTTATGCGATGCATAATAGATGACTTCCCTTTGCACATGAGAAAGAGGCCTGGGAAACGTTCAGCTCCTCTTGGCTGTAATAAAGTTGTCATGTCCACCTAACACAGTGGTGAGATAACAGCTGCAGCAGCTTAGCTCTAAAGCCACTGTGTCACTGTGTGATAGTCAGCACTTTTCACTCCCGTTCTATTTGAGTAAGCATTCCACTGCATAAACTGACTGATCGCAGTCTCTTTTCACACACTCTTGACTTTGACTCAGAGGAGCAGACTCTCAATCCGTCCCTTTTAGCACAACACTGTGGCCTACATGTCAGGATAAGAGCCTTCACAGTATGTTTTACTTGAAGCAACAGTGAGTATCTGAGTTTTTTACTATACCCCATGAGATACACAGATATCTGGTTCTTTCTGGCCACGACCCTCACCCTTACCTCCTCATCCTTAACATACATACTTTTGAAATCAGACCATGTTGTCATAAATGCCTGTGTCACAATACATGTTGCTCTTTAGCTGACAAAGCAAAATTGTTTTGTGTTGTGAAACACCTATTATCTCTTTACTGGATTTTCTTATTGGATTTCGTATACAGCTAGCTAGCAAGCCAATTCTGCTTTGAAAATGAGACATTGTTATTTCTTTCTATTACAGGCATCATAAACTGTGCCAGAGCGCTGTAGATGTTTCAATTGCATTAATGCCAATCGATGTTAAACTCAAAACATATGTGCGATCATTTCAACAATAGTGTTTCCTCTTTCTGTTAGATAAATATTATATGAGATGGAGAAAAGCTGGTAATCTGGACATGGTAAAATGTTTCATTGGCTGGCTCTCAGGATGGCAAAGTCAGAGACAATCCTAATTTCCAAGCCTCAGGCCCTCAGGACACATCTGAAGTCCCCTGTTCAATACCTGCATGGTATAAACAGGAATGGATATCCTCAAGGATAACTACTTGTTTTTCATCAGATTTGTTTCAAACACTCATGGTCCCAAAAGGATCTCTCAACTTCTCATCTTGCGCTTTTGTCAGTTTTAATATGATTTATTGGTCCCTTACTTTGGTTCATGACCAAATGCCTACCTAGTGATTGCATTCAGCCTCAGCTCTACTTTGTTCAAAGCTTTTTGAGCAAATATTAGCATGTTAACACTAGGGCTGTATCCGAATATTCGTTCGTTGGAGTACTATTCGGGTTTCAATTTTGTTATTCGGATATTCGATTGTTGTTTCCATAGCAACAACAACTTCCTGTCAACAGGGCTAACTCTCCTTCAAAATAAAAGCATGTCCTTAAAAAATAGGAAGCCATGCCAAATTACGCTTAAGACATATACAACTGCAACGAAAGTAACAAACACAATGCAATATCCTTTTCAATTTCAAAGAACACAAATTGGGTTATATACATTAACAAATAACTATAAAACAACAATAGGCTACTGTAGAATAACAAAATGACTGCCATGAATAAACCGAAATACGAGCGGGCGGGCCGAATATTCGCTGCTGATAGAGTGGCAAAGTCACGCCCATCTACTTCCGCCCCATGGGACCTTATTTCTGAAAAATTATGTATTGAAGTCAATGGAGAGAGAAAGATTATCTTTCGATCCCGTTTGAATTGTGCCACGAATTACACATATTATGTTTGTCAATCTTAAAAAATCATTTCCATGTCAAAAGTCACAGTTTGTCTTAAAACTGTTGAAATATAAGACTATGAAAAATACGCAACTAGAAAGACTACTAATCCCAGAGTCACGTAAGTGAATTTAGCTAGCTGACATTAACGTTACACATTACACTCGTGTTACTCACCGAAACCTTGTAAAGCCGGTCCCGCATGCTGGCTCTTACGGAACCGACTAACTCCCCTTGTGTGTATGTACAGTTCTCAAGATGGCCAGACTTGCAGTGATTTTCACCTCTTTTAATACTTTTCGCTTCATTCTGAAAGAAAGAGGTGAAATGTGCTAACGTGACGGCCATCTTGGTGTTGGTGACGTGTGCAAGACCAGAGATGTAGTTCATTAAGCACTTCACACAAAAAAAAAAGTTACTTCACAGTTTTACGACACATTTTTATTTTTTTGACTTGCAAAATTATCTTTTAAATTGACAAACATCATATGTGTAATTCGTTGCACAATTCAAACGGGATCAAAAGATAATCTTTCTCTCTCCATTGACTTCAATACATATTTTTTCCGAAATAAGGTCCCATGGCAACACACTCTCACTCCCTAAGCGTCCAATAGCGACGTTTGGTCAGTGTCCGTGGCGTCCAATTGTGACGCTCCTAGGCTCCTTCAGCGTCATAAAGGGACGCAAATAGCTTTCAACTGATTGCAATGTATTCCCATCTGCGTCGGGATTTGACGCTCATGGAAGCACGGCATTCGTTTGTGTCGGCTGCCCTTAAAGGTAATGTGAGCGTCCATTCCCATTGGATAACGGAGAATTGTACACCCGGATGTAAGTATTCCTCTTACTGTCGATTGATTTTACAGTGATATCTGCACTACTCATCGACTAAAAAACACCAGATTATCCTTGTTAATTACACAACATTGATTGGCTTAAATTGTGTGCAATGCTTTTGTATTTTTCCCCTTCGATTCGGAGAAACAAATATTTGTTCTGAGTAAAGGATGGCAGAAGACACTACACTACCCAGAATCCCCAGCTATCGTTTGGACTACACCATGTGCTCTGTTTGACAAACCCTGTGATAGTCCTCAAGCTCTGTGATTGGAGAGTGTGCTCCGAGGGTTACGCCGATTCTCGAACAGCACTTGAAATGGGATGGAACCACGGCAGACTGTCCAAAACTGGATTTGAACGGGTCCACCGCGTCCCCCCTCCCCCACCCCGTCCCCAGAACTACACATGCTGGCTATTCTGTTTCGCAACATGTTCTCTATGGCACGTCTCTACTGGGAGTTGTAGTTTTAAAAGACGTTTTCGTATTTCCCATAATAAGAAGTTGCCAGTATTAAACTGTGTACATCCCTGGAGGTTTAGGGGACAGGAAACACTCACATTTAAAACATATAATTAATAAATGGGTGAAAATTGCTTGTGCCCATTATGGGCAGTATTAATATATATACCCACACGCCAGCTAAGATCAGAAGAGCTTTATTTAACAGCTGGTCTTATGTTTGTGACCCATGTGATAACATTACATTACATCAATTGATAAGCCTGAAACATGCACTTGTCAAGGTTCAGAGGCACATTTAGCAAATATGGCAGTAGCCATCGATCAGCTTAAGATAAGATATACTTTATTGATCCCAAGTTGGAACATTTGCGTTACATCAGCATGTGTAACAGTTAAATATGCAGTTGTGTTTATTTGAAAATCATTTAGTATAATCACACAAATTCTGTGTTTTATATTCAACAATTCTGTGTTCTTTATTTATTGATTGTTCAATACCTGACAAGGCCGGAGATGAAATATCTACATACATCTTATAAGAGTATAATACATTATGTATAATATCAGTTAAAATAAGTGCGTCAACATAGTTAACATTGCTGGAGGTATGCACAAATATTGATAGATGTCTTGTAATGCACTATTGAGGAACCTGCAACCCAAGTTTTTCATTCAGTGCAGAACTACACCACAGTTGTGTAGGCCTATATGATATGTCAATAAACCTTAGAAAATCTTGAAATCTTGAAAGGGATGTGCAAAATAGTCATTATATACAGTCTTTAATGAACTATTAGTAGAGAATAACGAGTAATGAATATACTTTATAGGGATCGTATTAATATCTAATAATAAAAATAATTAAATTCAATAACATGCTTTAACCACCAGGTGTCCCTTTATATCAGCTGTGCACCTTTATGGTGTAAATACAGCCTATCTACCAATTGGATCAAATATAAAAGTGAGCCGAATTATTGTTGATACTGCAAGGAGACGTATTGTGTGAAAAGAAATGTAAGATGTTGTTTAATGGCTGATATATTTATGACCCACGTCACGTTTTCAGTTCCTCATGTTTGTCTAGAGGTCTTCTCATCAGGGCTCTATAAATACATAACTACGGCCGATATGTAATGCAGCCGAACCGTGTATTACAATGCCGTTATGTGATGACTTTCAAAGAGAAAAGCAAGCACACTCGGAATAAAGTATTATTATTTTTTTTAAATGTTTTCGGTCTGTTTCCGGTATTTGTTAATGACGATGTGCTGTGAGATGTGAGACTGGAATTGCACAGGGGGAAAATAACGTAGGCTATCTTTAGATGCGGATTTTGTTAAACTAATATGTTTAGGCTGTGGACCAACACTATACATTGACGGGGAAGGGGGTAGCAATAAAGATAACACCATTAAACAGTTACACAACATAACAGAAATAATATCGATAGCAGCGTCCCTAGCAACCACCTTGGTAACAATGAAAACGTCGCGATTTCCAGAAGTAATCTTCGTAATAACTAGCAAACTAAAGATCATGTACATCCACTGCACACATAATCTGAAATAACAACTCATATTTCTCGCATCAAATGACATCAAAACGCATTTTAATGGCCAAACTAACTTTAAAATAGGCATTTTCCACCGAGAATAAAACGAAGTTCGGCCATGTTTTCTTTTTCTGCAGGGAGAAATTTGAAGATCACGTGACATAGACGCCAGCCATCGGAATGAATGGTGAAAAAAACGGGATTTGTCAAACAGCACATGGTGTAGTCCAAACGATAGCTGGGGATTCTGGGTAGTGTAATGTCTTCTGCCATCCTTTACTCAGAAAAAATATTTGTTTCTCCGAATCGAAGGGGAAAAATACAAAAGCATTGCACACAATTTAAACCAATCAATGTTGTGTAATTAACAAGGATAACCTGGTGTTTTTTAGTCGATGAGTAGTGCAGATATCACTGTAAAATCAATCGACAGTAAGAGGAATACTTACTTCCGGGTGTACAATTCTCCGTTATGGGGAATGGACGCTCACATTGCCTTTAAGGGCAGCCGACATAAACGAATGCCGTGCTTCCATGAGCGTCAAATCCCGACGCAGATGGGAATAAATTGCAATCAGTTGAAAGCTATTTGCGTCCCTTTATGACGCTGAAGGAGCCTAGGAGCGTCACAATTGGACGCCACGGACACTGACCAAACGTCGCTATTAGACGCTAAGGGAGTGAGAGTGTTGCCCATGGAGGTCCCCCGGAAGGGGAGGGACTTCCCCACTCTATTACTACCGACTATCCGGAGCCCGAAAAATGGTATTCGGGACACTAAGATAGTGAAATACAACATTTTAGCATTTAGCTCAAAGCCATGCCCACGCATAGTGTCACAGAATCGCTAGCATGACTGATGTCTCTTGGCATTTTCACCTGATTAATCGTAAACCAGTAGGAGTTTATGTATTGATAACATTTTCTTCCGCAATTTAATCCCAATATCTCCTTCTGATCATGATATAATACATTGAGAAACATTTTACCAGATCGCTCTCTAAATCGAGGACTGGGGCTGTGGTGCAGAGCTTTTTCTTCTCCTACTGTTTAAGGGTTTTTCTAAAAATAACATCTGGGGAGCAGGCAGGGGAAACAAGGGAGCAGGGGGAAATTGGCTGCTTGTGTATTTTATCCCACCATGAGGGAATGTTAGTCGGGAGAGTTGTTGACTCTCATATTCCCTGCCCGCTTCAGTTTGTCATGGCTGTGTACAAAGTGAGGGGAACTATATATTTAGCAGCCATGATTCATACTCAACAGATTGCGCGGGTGCAGAACACAGCGTTAGAATTCAATACAGCCATTTGCATTTGTCGAAAATCATTCAGATTCCTTGCATGCCTTGGCAGCTGTTGGAGTGTGCCAATTCCCAAGTGTTTGCATGGCTTATGTGTCACTTAATTACATGTTTCTTTGTTTCTTTTCTGTTATGTAGTAAACGTTTAATCACCAAGGTCATCAATTAATTGCAGCCATGAAAGAGATGTGTTGTGTTTCCCAAGCTATTGATAGTGATCAATCGATCGATCGGTCAATGTTTATTTATATAACCCAATATCACAAATGTGATGTCCTTTCAAGGAATCGCGTCAGTGTGCTAGTGCCTCAAATTAGTTGATTAAGGCATTTTCTAAAGCATTCTTTGGTGTCTTTATTAAAGGGGCCCTATATGTTCACGCAACTTCCTCAAACTCAACAGCAATAAAACTGAACTCCTCCTCGTCGGCTCCAAATCCACCCTCAGCAAAAACCCCAACCTGACAATCACCATCGATGGCACCCCTGTTTCCCCCTCCATATTTGACCCCACCCTCTACCTCGAGCCCCACATCCGCCAAGTTGTTCAAATCTAATTTTTCCACCTCCGCAATATTGCCAAACTCCGTCCCTTTCTCACTCGCCCTGCAGCTGAGCGACTCATTCACGCCTTCATCTCCTCCCGCCTCGACTATTGCAACTCACTCCTCTACGGCATCAGCACTACATCCCTCAATAGACTCCAGCTAGTCCAGAACGCAGCCGCCAGACTCCTCACCTTCACCAAATCATGGCATCACATCACCCCGGTCCTCAAAGAACTCCACTGGCTTCCCGTTTCTCACTGCATCCATTACAAACTCCTGGTCCTCAAACAAAGCCCTCCACCATCTGGCCCCCCCCTACCTCACCGACCTCCTCATCCTCTACCAACCCCCCCGGTCCCTCAGATCCACCTCAGCCGGTTTGCTTTCCACCCCCAAGGCCAAACTCCGGAGCTTTGGGGACAGAGCCTTCTCTGTGGCAGCCCCGAAGCTCTGCAACTCCCTCTCCCATGACCTCCGTGAGTCTGAGTCCCTCACCCTGTTCCAGTCCTGCCTCAAGACTCATCTCTTCAACTCTGTATATCCATAAGCGCCCCCCCCCTCAATCAACTTCATAATAAGTTGATAATAAGGCCTAATAAGCATAATAAGGCCCCTATAAAAGTGAGTAAGGACAGAAAAAATGTTCTGAAGATAACATGGTAGATAAAATCCTTTTTTAAATAACCAATTTCAATCATTTCTACAGTCCTCAAGACGCTTTATTTCCGAGATAAGTTACTCAGCAGGTGGTTTCTCACAGTTTTAATGTCATGTAGAGATGTCAAACATGGAGCTGCTGAGAGGTGAAAGTCAACCTTTCTAGAAGACTTTGAAGTGAACATCCAACAAGGACCAAACCACACACTGATATCTGCGGTTCTCTTTTCTGTTGTGTTTTCATGAGACAATGTGCTGGGCCATGACTCGCCTCAGACGTAGCTTTTGTCACGCATTTTTTTCTGAAGTTGCACAGATGGGCATGACTTCTTGTGACTGTTTACATCCCAGATTGGTGAGAGGCAGCCTTTGTTTTTCCTTGCCACACAGCCGCTCCTTTCAGTATCTGAGCGAGTCACACAGCTCCTCTCACAGCTGACCCCATGTACTTGTAATGCAGCCCCATTAATGAGACACGTAAAATGTCCTTTATGGGAAACAACAACAGTAAAACGGCTTACACTGTTGTTTTACTTGGTTGAACAACAAATTGGATAACTAGCGACCTCGCCCGTCCTCTGTCAGAAATCTTTCCACAGAGCTGTTGGGCACAGATAGCTGCTTTACTTGATCTAAATAGGCATCGGCCACAGGCTCATCTCTTCACGCACCTCTTCATCTCTAGATTCTGCCATTTTGAACACATTACGTCATGTCTCGCGATGCGTGACGTGCAACGTGACAAACAGTTATGGTCAAAAACAAAGACTGCATCAGGACAGGGAAAATGACAGTGGAAATGTGTTTGTGTATTGACGGAAACAACATGCTAAAATAAAAATTCCAATGAAACGGGCTCGGATTTGTGGACTTAAGAAGTCTTCTATAGAAGCAGGGCTTATTGAGAGACAACAGATGCTCCTGGTTTCCTGTGGAGTGGGATGAAACCAGAGCTTTTGTTACTGAAGATGCCTCAGTGCTGAGCTGCAGTGTGTTTCTTAAGTGTGAATAAAATGTAAATTTCTTGCGCCACCAACCATGGTGAGGTTTAATTTTAGACCAATCACTGGCTCACCATGTGCATATACCCCTGCAGCTGCCAATGCATATCTTTTATTCTCTTTCCGTCCTTCTAGTTCACTGTCACTCTCTCCTACTCTCAATCTATATTATTTTTGAGTTGTAGGCATTCTAGCCTTATCTCCGTTTAAGCTTGCACTATTTTTACTGTTTACAGCAAGCCCGTCAAGCTCCAGAAAAAGCACTTCACAGTTCTTTGCAATCCTGCAGCTAACTAAGCAGATCAACACCTCCGCTGTTTACAAAACGAGTCCTGATCCAGGCAGTCTGCCACACTGGCGTGACCTGCAATTAAACACAGACTCAGTGGATTATATTTCATAACGGGAAAAGCATGGAAATACAGTTATGACGTATTGCCTCTAAATAGCAACTCAAACGCAATCATCCACAATCCACAGCCCCAGTTTCTATTGTCCCACTGAAAGTAATCATCCTGCCAAGGTTTTCATTTGGATGCTGAATAATTGATTCGGCACACGCCCACAGTTTGTGCAGCCATTGCGTTCCTTCACATCACAAATCCTACCCAAGATTTCATAGTGCATAGGGTTATTTGATGCACTAGCTGGGCAGAGTCGACAGAATCTATAACTATTCTAATAACTCAGAGATAACGCCACAATATTGAATGAATGGTAATAAATCTGGATATGACTATTGGTTCTATTTTGAGAAAATACACAAAAGAATATTGAGAAAGTAGCCCAAGCACAGTTAGACCCAATTCTGACAGATTGCATGATAATTAGACATAATCTTAACTTCAGTCACCCTGAAGTGAGTAGAAGCAGGCGGCAGCATGATTAGCTATTCACTAACAAGCAGCAATATTATATTAATAATGCCCGAAGAACAAATGTAAAGCCATAGAAACCAATTCCAATTATATGCTTCGAAAACCTGATTCAGAAATAATTGGAAGTCCTATTTTAAGCTCCCGCACCAAATATAATAATAGCTTTTTTTTATAGGATACAAGTCTTTTTATAAGAGGCCCTATTATGTCTTTTGGGGTTTTCCCTTTCCTGTAGTGGGTTTTAAAGGTTTGTGTTCATGTTAATGGTCTGCAAAGGCTAACATCCCAATCATCAATATGTAACACATCGTGCTAATAATGGCTAGCGCTCCTATGCACGTTCTTTTTCTGCGGATTATACATGATCAGAGCTGATAGCTAGGTCCCTTGGGTATTAGTCATATTGCCACACAGCCCCCAGATCTTTAACAGTAAAACAATATTCTGAGTCAAAAGCCTTACAAATGTGCACTGAAAATGTTCAAACGACAGGAACATACAGAAGGATTGGGCGTGTCTCAGCTCATTTGACAACATCCGTAGTAAATCGATATTTGTAAGACCATCCCAGCAGTATCGTCCTCACTACAGTGATATCCACACCTGAAGCAACTCTGATTACCCCTCCCCTCTCGATTTCTGCCAGGCAGTCCTGAGCCCCGGAAATAGCAACACTCGTGTATGACTCATGTTGGAGCTCTCCGAGATACCTGATGAGAAAGACAATAACAAAGGGACTCATTAGTCTTGTGCATCACCACCTTCAAAAGAAAACCGTTTAAGTGAGACATCTGAGGCCACGGCTTCAACATCTGTCGAACATAAATCCTTCACCTAAACTCAAATACCTCCTCCGATCAAATCCTTCCTTGGCCCCCACACCCTACACCTCTAACCAACTGGTCTTGTACATTGTTTTTCAAGACCCCTCGCACATGCTCCTTGTTTTCAGCCCTGAGTCAAAGACCAGGATCTCAAGATCTTCCCCCTTCCCAAGAGTACCCTTCCAGTCTCTTTCATCTCCCATCCTATCTTTTGCTTCTGGCCTTCATCTAGTTGCTTCGATATTCCATCCACCCTCTTGCCTTCATCTCCATACATTCTCCCAGCCTCGCCCAGCCCCCCATCTTCTTCATTCACCTTCCTCCATCGTCATCTGTCAACATCCACCCTGTTTAAGTTATCCTCTGTCCCCCACAAAGCCCATTATTTCCCATATTTATTTTACTCAGATAAAATATGAATGCTATGACTTCCTAGATTCTCCCAACTATCTATCCTGGACCTTTGTTCTCCGCCCCTTCTCCTGCCTTCGTTCCCTTTTAAGTCCTTCCTTCAAAAGTAGTTAATTCTGAGTTTCTTGATGCCTAAACAATTAGAGCTACCACTCCAACTCCACATCTCCACTCTCTACTACCCAATACTACTTTCCCCCATTAGCCAACCAACACATAGAACTGAACCCTCCATTCGCCCCCCCCCCCCCCTTTCCTGCTTCTCAGTTATTAGCTTTAGCACCCCCCCGCTTCCCAATTGAATCCGTCCTCCTCCTCCTCCTCTCGGGCTGGCTCCCAGAGCGGCTGTGCCCTGATGGAGGTCAGCCTTGTCTCTGTCTGCCGTGAGACAACAGGGGGAGGAAGGCAAGGTGAACGGCTCTCAACGGCTGTCATTGCGCTGTAAGGAGGAAGCAGGGGGAGAGAGAGAAGGACTGTGAGATGTAGGGAGAGCGAGGGCAGCAGGGTAGGAGCAGAGCGAGAGAGAGGGAGAGCAAGGGAGAGAGAAATTGGTCCGGCGCACACAGCTCACATCGCTGGCTGGCTGGCTGGCTCGCACACTGTTGACGAATGAGCTGTCTACCCACGGGGCTGGGAAACGGCAGCTTGTGACAAGCTGGGGAGAGAGGAACATGAATGTAATGCGTACCTTGCCTCGCTTGCTTTCAGATACCGGCCAGAAGAAGACTCCAGAGAAGAAGGATGGGAGGCGCATGTCGTTCCAGAGACCCAAAGGGTCCATTGAATATTCTGTGAGTACGGCGCAAGCCACTAAGCTGTTTCTGTGTAATTGTCTTCATGTGTTTCTAATGCTTTTCTGCTACTGCGCTGCTGCTGCTGCTGCGCTGCTGCTGGTGGTGCTGCTGCTGCTGCTGCTGCTGGTGGTGCTGCTGCTGCTGCTGCTGCTGCTGCTGGTGCTGCTGCTGGTGCTTCTCTAGCTCCAGTAATAGTCTAGCTGTTGTTGTTGTGAAGACACCGTGTCCGACCATGCTTGGTAGCTCATTAGCGAGGGGGAGAAGCATTTTGTGGATTTTGCCAGTCTAACACGTGTACCTCTTCCTCCCAGTGTTTACATGAGGAGGACCCTGTGTTTGTGTGCATGCAAGGTAGTTCATAGAAAGCTTATGGAAATAATGCATCCTCTCTTCAAGAGACACTGTGCATTAGTATAAGACTCAGCTTCATTTAGCATGTTAACATATAAGAAGGAGAGAGGAACTGTAGCAGCTCCGTATGTCTCCTCACGCTGGATCAGATCAGGACAGACGGGCAGGAGTGCTGGCACACAGTGTGTTTGTTTGCCTTTCCTTCTCTGAGCCACGTATAGGAGAGCATTCCACCACAGTGCTCGCCGTGCTCGCGAATGACCTTCCAACTGCGTTGTCATTTCTATTGATTTAGCTGTTGTGTTGGAGAAGGGGGGAACTGGGGTGAGGCGATTGAGAGGGAGAGAGAACGAGAGATAGGGCATTGGTTCCCTAGCGGGAGCTGAAAATGGAGCCTGTCTCTGCTTCGCCTGCTTGTGTTCTTCAAATGACCCTCAAATCCAGCTGCAGCAGTCAGACTGCTTTCCTTCGCCTCTCTCTCCGTGGCAACAGTGGGGAGTGGGATTGCTGTGGCTCATCTCTGTCTGTCTGTCTGTCTGTCTGTCTGTCAGTCAGTCTGTCTGTCTGCTGGAAAGAGAGGTGAAGGGAGAGGACAGAGGAAGGGACAGCAGTGACATTCCACTCCTTTTATTCCAAACTCCAGGAAACACTGAAGGCTTCTCTGTTATCGCCTCAGCAACATAGACATCACCTCCACGTCCCCCGCCCCCCCAAGCTGTCAGTCATCCCAGACCTGCTGATTGACAAGGTTCTTGTTTACCTGACCTGGGCTTGAACAGATAAAACCGTTACCACAGACATTTGTCAGAGTCAAAGCACTGTGTCATGGCCTTGATATGACCTGATACAGCAAAAAGTCAGCAGGATGGACAGAAACGCTGAAGTTTATGAAAAACAGGGAAGAATTCTATTGTTAAAAATGGGGAAAAGATTCACATCTCAATCACACAGCATCCCATACTGTTCCTGTCAGCCATAATTCTTCCTCGCTCTTTCCTCCACTAGTTTGATGGATGGATCGAGCACTGCCAATGATTGTCTCCTGTAGCCTGACGTGCTACAGCAACACGTAGCGAGGAGGCTTGAGGCCGTGAGAGACACATGGTCGCCACTGTCCCAGTGATTGAGAAGTGGCTTTATCTTAAACTCATCTCCCATGCCAGGGGACGGCCGGCGATGTTTCCTTATTTCTCTCTCCAGCAGTTTTAATCTATCGCCCAGCGCCCACAGGAAATCAATACAATCTCCCTCCCCCTTCTCACCCCTCTACCACACACAGGCTTCTTTCTCTCTCCCTTTTTTTTTCTTTTTCTCGAAAACGAGAAATAACCTGAGCAGCTGCAACCCATCTGCCTAGACACTGATAACGCCAGTTCATTCAGCAGAGTCCAGCTATTGGCTGACCTGCATCCAATTAAAGAAGTGTTTGAAGACTGTGGGAACAACGGAGATAGATGAGGAGACAGAAAGATGAAGACAGAGAGAGCCAAAGAGCGGCACAGAGGTGAGCCACGTCCTCCCACCGACAGACTGAGAGGACGGACAATCAAAGTCAAACTAAATGAAGAACTGAGAGTGAAGGCCACACAGGTTTATCTACAAACCAGGGACAGAGACACTTCAGTTGTAACTCTGGGGATCCACAGGGTGTTTTGACTAGAAGATACCTGTCAAGGGAATATCCGGTCTATTAAAACTTGTGTTTCTGTACGGCTTCTCTAGGACATTGTTGCTTTCTGTTTCATAGCTTGGGCTATCATTTTGGTAGGTCTTATTTAAGGCCTGATCTTAGTGGCCCTGGGATCGGAAGACACTGACCATAGAATGCCAGAATCCCCAGCCACCTCTCGACTGCTTGCTATATAACAAGGCATCTACTCTATGCCCACGAGTAACGGTAGTCAGTTTGTTTTTATGGCCAAAACCAGAAAGATGACCTCTACATCGAAAAAATTGAATTGTTAAAAATATGTTATTTCTAGGGCTGACGTGATAATAATAATAATAGATGAAATTTGTATAGCGCCTTTCAAGGTACCCAAGGCCGCTTTACATGGTGAACAAACAAACAAACAAAAGGGACAAATAATAAAGTAAAAAATGAATTAAATAGCAGTAGGATAACGTAATGATAACGTATTCTTTTCATTATTACATTGAATGATAAAAAAAAAAAACAATATTAAAAATGCAAATAAAGAAAATACGGCAGATCAACAAATTGGTTTCCTTTTAAGGAAAACCTTTTTATCTTAGTAAAGTTGTCTCAATTTGTGTCAACACATTTAGTGCCATTTCACATTCCAGACATTTCAAGGCTTCAGACTGCCATTTCACAAATGTCCCGATGTCAACCATACAAAAGCCTCATGCAGAGAGTTATGTCTCGATGTTTTTTAAAATCTAATTTCTCAGGGAATTATTTCAGCCCTGTTTGAGTCATGTTTAATTTTTGGCTCGACCCTCCCTACCCACAGTCTGTTTTCAGTCCTTTGCAGTGCTCTCAGCAGAACTGGCACGGCAAAGCTCTCATTACAATTTGTATAGTCAAGCAAGAGTGCCGATTTAGGGGAAAGTCTGGATTCCTGTTGAAGGCCTGAAAGAAAGGAAAAGGTTGTCAGCATTCATGATGTTATCATTCTGGCCCACAACATGATCAGTCAGATTGCATTATCAACTATGTGTGTTCTCGCAAGTTGTGGTAAAACAGTGGCCATGGCACTCAGTCAATTGCCGTAAACTGCGTATTCCCTATGACAACATGTAGGTTGGGATATCAACCACCAGATTCATGGCGATTAAATTTTTTAAAGCCATTCATGATGTCCAGAGGATGAACCCTAATGACTTTGGGAATCCACTGACTTCCTGTAGCGCCACCAGCAGGTCAAGGCTGTCACTTGTCTTGTGTTATGTCTAATTTCCTACCGGATAGATCTGTTTACACATTCATGGTTCCCAGAGGATGCATCTTGAAGACTGTAGTGAGCCCCATTGACAGTTCTTTTAGCAAAACCCTCAGGATGGCATTTGTTTTATTTTATGTCAATTACATTTAAATGTATCGGATAATTTGGTACAGAGATCAAAACATTTATTAGGATGCATTGTAATAAATGACTGCCAATAATGTCTCGTGAAGTGCCATCATCACAACACATTACTGTATAATGCAAAAACGTGCAAAACCAAGGGTGTTACCGCCAGCTTTATTTTATGGTAATCAGCAAATGTTGGTGAACATGCAAACCTACTTAACACCAGAATGTTAGCATTGTCATTTCAAGCATGTTAGCATACTAAAAGAATAAATTGCCTCCCAAGATAGCTGTGCCCAAGAACAGCCTCACAGCACGGCTAAAACCCCCCTGTGTGTGATATACACATGATCCGGATGTGTCATCATCTCAGCAGATGTGAAGACGATCTCTCACTGTCACCAGTCTGCAGGTTAAATGGATATCTGCTGTGCTTAGAGGAAAACTGTTGGCAACAGAGGCCTCGCATTGACATTAGATGAGTCATATGTCGAGTGCCAGGTGTGTGTGTTCACAGAGAGAGAGACACTCACCTTTTAACTCCACAGCCTCCTGACAATCAGTCACTCTTGATTGCATTATTCACTGCTGGGTGGGAGAGGAGATCCCACAGTCTCAGCTCCTTCACAGCTCCCTGTCTGAGAGTAGGAGAACTAGTCAAATGGATGATGGAGAAATGATGGGAGCGGTGTGTGGATGGTGACGTTGGGATAGATTGGGGGAGGGGGGGGTAGAGGGGAGTGTGTGAGGAGGAGATGGAGACGGATGGAGAGTGGGTAGCTGGATGGGCACAAGAGCAGACTAATATATGGAGCCTGTGATTCTTTTTTTAAATGAACCAAAGGGGAAAGCCACAGATATAATACATTGTGTCTTTTCATATTGAAGAATGTATCGCTGTGCTTCTAATGTGAGGCATGTTTCCATGCTTTGATGTTCTCATACTGCCTGTGCTGCAGCACCTCTTTTCACCCTCTGTCTGAAACCAGAGCCTAGTTCGCTCTGATTGTTTTGCTGGCTCTGTTGTGATTGGTCAGACGTTTACAGATGAGTTGGAAATGTCCCGCCCCTAAGCCTATCGAGCGCATGTATGTGTTGGAGCACTAGCCAATAGAAGTGCGAGTGTTCAATAGTAATGTCAATATGTAACTTTATGGTCATGTAGATTCAGATAAAGTTTAGGTTTGCTGAAATATTTGTTAGTGTTACACCAATAAGCCTTGAAGAAAGAAGAGTGCTTGACTTGGGCACAAGAGGGGTTCAAGTCCCTGAACGCAACAATCAGTGTGTGGAGTGTGGACTTTTACTTTGATAGGTGCCAGTTTGCCTCCTGCCAAGGTTGTGTTTTGGCAATGCTCCCCCAGGTTGTATATGTGCTGCCCACTGCTCTCAATACTACAATTAGACTCGGTTTTACTCCGTGTAACATGTGAGTTTATTCAATTCAAGTTCATTCCATTCTAACCCTGTTTTTTTATCTATAAGATTTTACCATTTCTTAATATTCTTGATTCTTTGTGATCTAAGACCAGGTTGGTGCCTGACACGAGGAGGGATCGGTTATAGCTTGAGAGTGAGACAGCACACTTGTTCGGTGCCCTCTTGAAAAGGACAGAATGATGCGACTATCCCCCCATCACTAATAGAGCGTCTAAATGTAGGCCTGCCAATGATCAGCAAGGGTGTAGTTGCACACAATACACATGCCATTAGGGTAGTAACGACAAAGTCGCCATGGCAACTGTCATGCTAAAGCCAAGATTCCTCCGTCATTATAAAATGAGGAGCGATGGCTGCTTTGATATGGCATTATGGGTGATTAAACCGTACACTGTTGGGTTTTATTGCCAGTGTGATGACAACACAGTCATTGGGTTAATTATAGTTTCCCTTTTTTTCTTTCATTGCCTTCTTTTGCCTTTTTCATTGAGAGTCTGTGATGCTCTCAGTACAGAGAACCGCCTCTACATAAGAGTGCTGATCCGCCTACACCTGTGAATGGTTACCTTTTTAAAGGGGCCCCATTATAAGCGCAGGTGTTATATAGTGACGTCACTATGTCATGGAATTAAACAAAGGAGGCGTTTCAGGCAGGGCTAGTCTGTGGAGAGAAATTCCCTCTGGTGGGAACTTTGCACACTCTTTACACACACACAGACCTATCTAACATACTACAGGAAAGGGACAACCCACAAGCATAACAGACACAACACATCTCTGCTTTGATCCGGATTGTGATTACTTTCTCTTTCCCTCCCTCCCTTCCTCCCTCATTCTTCTGTCAATGTGTCAATACTAGGTCTTTATCAGTGGGTCACATTCACATGTCCCCTGTCCTCTGCCTCTTAATTGAGTTAGAGATAGCTCCTCTTGCAGTACGATCAATGGTGTCATTTTATTGTTGCCTCGGTGCTTCTGTGAAGTACTTGTGTTGTTGACATCACTTGAACATGTAGATGAAGTCAGTAATTAAGCTTAAAAGTCCAACTTCAATGATAATATTATTGCACCGCCCTTTAGTGCCAAGACCAGCCCACCACCTGTCTTTGCCAATGTTTATCTCATTGAACGGCTGATATTCTCACCCATATTGGTTGAGCTCCTGATACATGAGTTACGGATCAGCTGTTTGATACAAGAGCTATCAGCCGGCAATGCTTGTAGGCAAAGCTTTAAAATATCTGGTTTGAGAGAAAATAGTAAAGTTTTTGTCGGTAAAAGCCAGTTATTATTCGACCTTGTATTGCAGAATGCTACAGAATAGGGTTTAAAAACAGTGCTTTAGCAGCTGCGAATGTCCTGCAGACCTGAATGTCCTATAGGCCGGCCTTGTGCTGAGCAACAGAGGAGCTATAAAGCTAAAAATAAATAGTTCATGGATGAGGCGGTAACAAATAGCACCTAGGGAGAATCAATGCCCTGCTCTGAAGCCGCCTGGATGAAAGGAGCCCTTTTCATTATTAACTCCTTGAGTACCTAACGAAAAGAAAGGGAAAACTCCTGTTATCGCTTTGAAGACTTTACGTTTCAACATTTTATGAATTCCCCAATCATAAATGGCCAGTATTGTACCAAGGACGTCAAACAAACACAAAAACTAAACGGAGGATTGTAAATCCTTTTTCAGATTGGATGGCAGATAGTCGGTTTTGACATCCTACACTCATGTTTTTAATGTTTAAGCTATACTTTGAAGATATTATTCTCCTTTGTATGGCTACGTTGTAAACAAATGATGAATGCGTGCCATTGTAGGGCACAGAGCCACTCTGGGTCCATGACTGTGACTTTGACGAAAGAATATTTATCATGCGGTACAGACAGTACGACTCACTTTACACAGCGAATGAGATGACGCATCATGAAGGACCTTGACGTCTCAGAGCAGTTGTGGACAGCACAGTGAAGTAGAGTTACATCTTACTTGCTGTGTTTTTGTGCTAGATTGTAGTCACTATAAGAGCTTGCCTATGGGAGAGGTGTTTTTTTCCACTGTGCTGCCTTGACTTTTACTTGATTTGACTCGCTAAAATCCAAACAAATCGGAGATCAGTGAGTGTGTTGACATGAGAACTAGTACCCCTGTTTTCGACTCTTATCTTGGGATGTGACACTTGCATGTAACCTGTTTTCTCTGCTCCTTCTTTCCTTCATTCAAACAGTATCCAGGTTTGAATGATGTGTACATGCATGTCTTTAACTCCTTAACATCTAAGCTACCATCTTATTTTTATAAACCAAGTTTCCTGCGGAGTTTCCCAGTATTTGCCGTGTTAAGCTTCCCAACCGCATAAAAATCAGCAGCTAACGTCAAGCTAGCGTGTAGTGACAAACTACAAATTTGCTTTTAAACAAATGAGGTTTACAGACTTTTGTCTCTTCCTAGATAATATCTAGGAAAACCACAAAGAGGAAACATAATTGCAGCAATAATATTATTATAACTGCAATTATGTTTCCTCTTTGTGGTTTTCTGATAACAAATAAATGTTGATAGTGTATTCACGTGGCTGGAATTGGTCAGCTGATCACATGACTCGTACTACATGTTAGACATAATGCTATTTAAAGCAGACAAAATAATGTTCTTTATTACTGGTGACTATTTACGTTCATTTGTAAACCCGACAGCCCCGAGCTTTGTCCATGTCTTCACTGCCTTGGTTGCTGTGCAACCTTCATTTAACTTCATCTGAATGTTGATGGAATTATTGAATTAAATCTGTCCCGAGGAACAAGCAGTGAAGATTTAAAGGTATCAGATAGCATTCTGAGATATGAAGGATGCCTTCTAATGTGATATGTTCCTACAAACTGATACAATTAACATTTAATCTAGCAGGACAATTTAATCATCTTAACAAACTGCTGTTATTGTATATCTCCACTTGGACCCTTCAAGGAGATCTGTCTGTGAACAGCGAGATAACAGACTTAAGGATTTACAGGCGGTCCAAGTGTGATTCATTGTGCAATTGTTCACACGTCACTGACCATACAAACACTGATGAATAGTAAATTAGTTTGTTTTTATTTCAAGAAGTATGGTCAAGATCACATTGAGACCTGTTCCTACAGGCGTCGCCGCCTCAAATCGCCCTTGGGACCACGGTCAAAACAGCATGATGCGCCTGTAGAGCGGGGTTGCGTGCACCACCGCTCAAATGTGATTTAACGGGAGGAAACATTTATTCAAGCAGACGTCGAGCTCTTGCCATTGCTGTGTTATTAGATAAGAAGGGATACAAATTGAGATTTAGGTTCACAAGATACTGAAAAAAAGGGAACGGTATGTCAATGGCATCTCTTGCACCAGTTGCTATTGTTCCTACGACATCTACTGGCATTGAAAGGAGTGGTGAAGCAGTGAAGCCTTTTGCTCGATTGAATTGGTTTGGGCAGCGTGACTTTGCGCTGAAATGTGAGAATATTTTACCTTTTTTAATGCGAAAACTGAAGGAAATGATATCAAGAAAGGAGCATATGTACCATAGAAACACAATGTTTTGGCTTGTTACGTGTGCCGGGTGATCGGCTCCTTGGATCGTTATTGCCCTTGTTTGAAGGATAAAGAAAAGGTTTTCCTTGTGTCCTAAATCATCTTGGTCACATCCATCTAATCCAGTTACTAGCCTAGTACAGTCAATGTCAACCTGCACTAGTTCTGCTCACTGTGAAACCTCTGCTAGTGAAGCTCCTGTCTTACTCATCCCGGCAGTCTCCCTGCCCGGTCAATACTGCACAACGCATCCCTGCTCTGCCTTGTGCATTGTTGTCAACACAAAATTGCTCACATTGCTAAGTCATGGAGACTGTAACCCAGCAGCATGACTGACCTCGGATCTGATTAGTCATATCCCCCAGAGGGTAGGGCATCCAAACCCACTATCTGGGCCTGGGTTTAGCACCTAGCACACTATAAGCCCAGGACTGTTGATCAATGACAAAGACTCAATAGTCATTTTGTCAGCCTCTGAGATTTCTTGAATAGACAGTTTTCCACTGCGTCACTACTTTTATATTGGACTTTTAAGGTACTCTTCCCCTTACTTTGTTTAATTGCCCAACAATGGAGGATTGCACTTTAAGCAAGTGACCAGCATCGGGAGACATTTCAGCTTCCAAAGTGAAAGAACTGGGCTCTTGAAGCCAGATGTTTAATCAATCAGTCAGTGTATCTGTAATGGTGACTTGTCAGCTGTGATGAGCTAACTGTTTATCATATGACTGGGTTTTCCCCGAGACGTTATATCAAAGTTATGATTCCTCCTGTTGCCTGTATTTGGTTTGCTTCAGCCAAAGCCTGATTCTGAATCCATTCATTTGGTGTTTTACCAGATAAAATAGTTAACAAGAGATTACTGCAAGATTTTCATAAGTTTGAATATCTAGCGGTTTTACTTCTTGATAGGAACCACCACCATGGACATATATAATTTTTTTAATTCGACTACTTATTTCTCTGCCATTTAAAATATGTGTTGCATATCATCCCATTGTCAGAAGCTCAAGCTAACGGGCTGAATAACACATTTGCTCGCCTTTCTGAGCCGCAGTTTCTAGGGATGATGCCATATGGCTCTGTTGTTCCTACTAAATCAATTCACTTTCTATATTTCAAAGATGAATTCCTTAGAGCTCTGTTGCAAACCAAATTCTAGCACATGCACAATTCATCTCCTAGTTTCTGAGTATGCAAAGGATTTTGTCTCTTGAAATGCGGTTTTAAACCTGTGTAATACAGTGAAATATGCAGTAGCTTCCGATGTTCCGCTTCCCAAGGATTTTCAATTGCAACCGAGAGCTTGAGTTAGTGCTTGTCAGTGATATTAACTGTAAAAACATTCACTGGCTGCTGCTAACCTCTTCTGAGTTTCTGTTCTTTCTGCTTCTTCCCCTCGATGTTGCCCTGACTATGATCCGGATCGTGTCATGTGTGACTACCTCATGTAGTGTTACCAATGTTCCAGTGTGTCTGTCCTAGTTCTCCTTTACTCTACTACCTGTCTGTGACTCTGCTCTGTGTGCTTCGGTCTGGGTGCAAGAATATCCTGGAAACAATCTGTTATGTCAAGAATTTAGAGAAACTGTCATTCCTTGGTGTTTTTCTGGGACTTTTGCACACACACACACACACACACACACACACACACACACACACACACACACACACTCAGAACCAGTCAGGCAATCCCATGACTGTTGCACTAAAACACAGTGCCATTACCCCGTCCTAATTCTAATTATACACGGCTCAGTCAGTCCTGCTTGTCTGCTTCTCTGAGGTTTTCTCCCTGAGCTAATTTCTTTCCGCGCTCCCATACGCAGGCTCTTTCAAACATGGTTGTCAGCCTTATTTGGAAGGTAGAAGCTCCCACTGGGCATGTTAGATGCTTAACTTGTTCAGACATGTGCAGCACGTCTCTGTTGTATGGATTTTAACTGGTGGAGACAAGCGAATGCACCTGGTTACTACTCTAGCTAGTAACTGCAGGGTGCAGCAGCTGAGCACAGGATGCCGTCACAACAGAACCCTGAATGATACGTGAATCATCACATATCAAGACCACTCTTTCTTCTGCCTATTTCTGCAGTGAAGATGGTTCCGGAGTTTTAAGCAACATCGTACATTTAATTGAATGAAAACCATTGTTGTTTCTTATATAGCTGGTGGATAGCTGACGATGTTTTCTGAATATTTTAATTTGGAATTGGGTCAAATTTGGTCAGAACCCAATGGGAGGGTTAATATAAGTGAACTGGATAAAAACTAAGAAATATAGGACTCTGGTTACATAGATATGCCTCTTTTATATTTTAAAAACAGCATCTTTCACTAAAAAGAATTGACAGGATAAAGACTAACAACAATATTGAGTAGGTCAGAGCTGCAAACGTTAGCCTGTAGTTACATCCAGGATCGGTTACCACACAGTGGGCAAATACCACAGGGATATGCTATAGCAGGGGTGTCACAAAAGGCCATATACAGAAAAATATACGAAGGGCTGGGCCACTCACGAGAGGTATATCGCCTCATAAGTTCAGTTATACAGTAAATTAGCTAAATCAATCAAAGGTAGGTAAATGATGCTTGTGAGTGTTGGCAGCTCATCCCTTGAAACAGAAGCTTCCGATTGATTATAATGAGGAGAAATAGGGCTTTTTTCTTATCAAGATATATTAGAAAATGTTTCCAAATGTAATTGACTGAATTTATTTGGAAAGTGGTCTTATTAACACATTAGTCCTACTGTGTAATACATTTATAGTTAAGAAGTACAATATAAGACGAGCATAGCTTTCATTTGTGGGCCATATTCCATTAAACTTTTTGAGCCGATTCAAAATGGTCCGCGGGCCGCACTTGGCCCCCGGGCGGTAGTTTGGACACCCCTGTGCTTTAGTCGTGAGAAAGAATTGTTTTGAATGACTTTCAAACCCACAAAAAAAGTAGGATGGAATGCTCCTTGGCCTTGAAAAGAACGCTTGGTTACTACTCTAGCTAGTAAGCTAATTAGCTAGTTATGCTAACAAATTACCTGTAATAATTTGAAGACCACTTCCACCTTTTCGTAGAAAACTTTGAAGGGCTTTTTGCACAATTATCTGTTGCTTTATAGCCTTAACCGTCATTCACATCATTCAAAAATAATAATTGGGAATTAATAAAAAATGTAATTGTTGCCTTAGGCTTTATACTTTAGCCGTTCTTGTTTTAAAAGCTGGGTGCAGCTATGAGTTTTCCAAGATAACACAAGACTGCTGCTGACATTCACGTCAGTTCATATTTCTGCCAGCAACATCAGCTGGGAATCTATTCCTGGTCAACAGCTGACAACTTTAATTTGCATAACATCCCAACATCTAAATATTGAGGTAGTAATTGCACAGCTTTTCTCTCTCTTTCTCTCTGTGTGTCATGTCTCCCAGTGTTCTCTATGTAGCTTCATGGAAAAATGCCCTGTACAGAATGTGGAGTGTGATTTTGTTGTCCTCTCTCTTGTTTTGTGGTCCAGGTGGAATCGCAGGACACGTTGAACAGCATTTCGCTCAAGTTTGACACCACACCCAACGAACTGGTCCAGCTGAACAAGCTGTTCTCCAGAGCAGTGGTGCCTGGCCAGGTGTGAACCACCGTGCACGCTCTCACTGATATATTCAGCTGCAACACTTCATCTCTGTCCTTCAGCAACCTCTCACCTGCACATTCTCACAAACAGCTCAATCTCTGCAAAGCTGCTTTCCACAGTTAATTATGCATTGTCTGAATTGTCTGAATCTCACAGTCACTAAACATTTTCTACAGTGCTGAAGGAATCTAGAAAAGATGGATATAAAAGCTTTTTTGGGAGACATATGTTTATATCTTCCTAATTGATCAGAGGAACTTGCTGCCTCACTGTTCACACCCCCACCACCTCCTTCCCCACTTAATTGCCTGATAATTACAGCGTCATTGCTCCCATTAGGATGCAATTCCTTGCAAAGGCCCTATTTTGTTTCTAAAAAAGGTTTAATAATATGCTTTAGAAATCTCCCAAAGATGCTTTAGTTCCGACAACATGGCACACACCCATCGTTAACTCACTGCCAGCTTTCTTTAGCTTTCATCTCTTTGTGTTTTTTCAGCAATCGACCAAAATTCTATATTTTTTCATGAGAACTCTTTAGTTCTCATGAACTAAGTAAAATCCTAAACTAAATATCTTTAGATTTTAATAATTTGTATAAGCTTTGTTGTCTATCTTCAGACATTTTATGGACTAAATGATTGATCAAATAATTGTTAAAATAATTCACATATTACTGAATAAAGAATATCATTGGTTTATGCTATCCAACATCAAAAAATCACATTTGAACACATAGACACACAACAGAAATACCTTAACTACCTTCAGTAGGTTTTAAATACATGTACCCATCACTGATAATCCTGACTATCCATCACTTTCCCTTTCTGTGTTTGTCCCTGTCAATACGTGAGAATATTCATGTGATTATCATACATTTGTTTTGTCACATTTGTGGTAAGGCTGTGTGTGTATGTGTGTGTGAGAGTGAGTCACTTTTATCTCTCCCTGTGCGTGCATGTGTGGTGTGCAAATGTGTGTTTGCACAAAGGCAGCGCCTGTGTAAATACAGACATGGATTGTGTTTGCAGGTTCTGTACGTTCCTGACCCCGAGTACGTCTCCAGTGTCGGAAGCTCCCCCTCCCTCAGTCCCATCAGCCCCCTGTCTCCCACCTCCTCAGAAGCTGATTTAGAGAAAGTGACGGTATGTTGACCTCTAATGCACAATCTCACACACTCAGAATAAAGTACATTAACACAATTATTGCCATGCTATTAGTGGTTTGAGTCTGGAAAGTATAATTTCCTGTGAGCCATTTGCAAGACCATTTGTAAAAAAGGATTTGTCAGCTTTATATATTTTTTTATTGTAAGTTCTTAAAATGAAACAAGGGTTCAAAAGTTTGTTTGTTTGTTGTTATACTCATTTTGGCCACAAGATGCTGATATAATATGTATGTGTTCTTAAAGGTGATTCTAAATTAAGCCATGTTCCATCATTTGCTGACTCATATGTGCCTTTTAGCTTATTTGAACATGGGGTAGTGGTGCACTTCAGCCTCTTGTGGCAGAAATGGGTATTACAACAACAAACACTAATTGTTCATGAAAAAAGAAAACCTCACCTGCCAAAACAGTTTTTAAAGTAGATTTAAATAAGAACAATTATCTTTATGATTATTAACATTTTCCCCCAGCATAAAAATACCATAAGGATCAGGCTTTGATCATCAGGTTTTTTAGTTTGCCTCTCAGGGCTTCTGTAGTCATGAGATCATTCACGAGAGGCAGAAAGACATAGTGTGCCAATAGCCTTCAAGGATAGGTCGGAACATAAAACTTGCCTTGTATTTCCAAGGGCAAGACAGGAAGTGATGTGTGCATACCGTCTTTCACATATAGTCAAAATCAAGGACATACGTTTTACTTCACAACACATTTTCTTCCTGTACTTCACTGAAGTAGCGGTAGAGGCCCTTCTAGTGAGACTGTGAAAGTATTTATTTGTTAACCCAGAGAACATGCATGTTTTCTCCATTGTGCCTACAAAACAGTGAAAGGAGACATCAAGATTGCATGCGAGGGAGGTTTACTGAGGTTTAGTTGACATTATGAGCCTTCATGCAAAAGCAGCAGGGATGGAAGAGTCACCCGATCAAGTTGAACAGCAAAATGTATAGGTTTTAAAAGACTTTCAATTACCCCTAATCCAAATGTGTATATTTTTGTTGTTTGGGCTCTTGGTTTGGAACTCAACTCTGGCTATATTGTAGAAATCATTATGTAGTTTGATTAGTCAAAGCAGCTAAAAATAAAACAATTATCCTGAACACTTTTACACTTTTGTTAAATTGCATTTAGAAAGCTATCCAAAAAACCTTGTTCTTCTCTTTCCCCGAGATTTCACTGCAATAATAACCTCTATTAACATCGCGTACATCCTTCATTTGGGCCATTCACAGCATTGCTTTAATAACGAATGTAATTGACTTGTATTGTTTAATAGCATTTTATAAATGTATTTCTGTCATAAGAAGGCAGCACAAAACATGCAGTTATATCCTGTATGTATTTTCATATATACCATCTACATGTCCAAAAAGACTGACCATGTGTGCGCTTCATTTATAATCGACTGCTTTTTGACTCGCATTGATGTAAGGAGGGAGAAGCAGCGCAGCATTTATGGAAACACTGCTTGGTCATTATCAATCATGAAGCTGACGTGTAAATTGCTGGAGCGTTTACAGAACAAAGTGCATGTGTGAAATGGGCTATTAGAACAACTGTCTCTGCTAATGCATGGCGCTTGTTTAGTATCCAAGCTGCTGACACCAAGTTTGGTTTGATTCATGATTGTAGTTTACATGATGATGGAGATGCATTGCATTTGTACATGTAGCCAGATGTGTTTCTGTCCACCTCAAAGTGCATGGTTTAAGAAGTGATGACGACATTCACTTTAGTGTGTTGTTTTGGGGTAGAGCTGCAAGGATAAGTCTATGGACAGAAGAATATCTACAACTATTTGAATAATTGATTTATTAAAAAGGTTCAAAGATTCAAAGGCTTTATTTGTTTTTATTATAACAGCTACAGTATAGTTTAATTGTATTATTGCAAATCTACAGTCCCAACCTCCTCCAACAGTGCCACATACTATATTTAAGACAAACTGGGAAATAAAGAAATACAATAGTGCAAGGGACATAATGGTGCCAGTAAGTTTTATTTAAAATAAACAAATATGAAATACTGGAAAATGAAATACTGTACAGTAAAATAAATACAGTACAAAAGAATATGGAGTAATGTGTGGAATAAATTAGTAAATGGCAGAAAATGCAGCTTTTAGCCTCAAATATAATGCTTTCCATGTTTTCTGTCCTATTGAAGTTAAAAACTTTGGGTTTAAGAAAAAAAATCGTAATACAAAAAATCAGCTTGAACTTTGAGACACTAGGATGTTTTTTTTGGACTATTTTCTAGACTAAACAATTTAGAATATAATAAACAGATTGATTTATAATGGTGTCGTTACATGCTGCTCTTTAGGTTTATTCCTGCTCTGATGTACGGCCAGATGTACATTACGTCACCTCTCATTTTCCATACTTATCCCACTCAGCTCGTGTCACATTAGCAATAGGAAGGATCTGCAGGTCAGAGGCATCATGTAGTTTGTGTCTGAAGTGTGTTCAGGTCTGGTCCGTCCAGCGGAACACATCCTGTCCTCACCGCTCTCACAGCAGTAGTGTAAGCCTTCTCCCTCGGGTCCTGTGTCTGCAGCATCTGAATGAGCCAATCACTAAGCGCCGCAGGAAGCCCAGTGGTCCCTTAAGAAATATGACTGTTTGCTGGTCTCCATGGAAACAGACGTCTTGTTTTGCCTCTTTTGTAAGAAAATGGATACTGCTTTCTGCATCGCCATCACTGTCACTTTGGCTCCCTCCCACCTCCAGCACTCTGCTCTCATCTCTGTCCGCTAATTTCTCCCCCACGGTTTCCAAAAGAAAAGGCCCCCGTTCATTTACTGCTTATCTATTTAGGTCATGCCTGCGAGAACGGGAGCGTACTCTGTGGCTCTCGACGGGTGAGGATCAGAGAGAGGGGCTGGGACTGCAGTGAAATTAAGCCTTTAAAAGTGATGCCGTGTATGGTATTTAGAGCAACTAATGAACATAGTGGCTCCCATTCCCAGACGAGCAGCCAGGCAGCAATTATTCCAGGCAGAGGAAGTGTGCTTGGAAGGCAGAAAGGAGAGAACGTTACCTCACCCGATGTGCCAGCTCTGTGGAGGCGTTGTGTGTGAAAGTGTCTGTATCTGTCAACTCTGCATGTTTGTGTGTCTGCCTGCACACTCCTTTCTCTTCCATACCGAAGCGAGCAGCATCCAGGTGCTGTTTGATTTTCAAACCACAGGAAGGCCCTTCATAACTCACTCGGCTTCTTTTCCTTTTTTTTACTCCAGAATCCCCGGCCTCTTTTAATTACAAGCCAATTTTGGTGCTCGCGTCTCAGTGAGGATATTATCTAAATAAATGGTTCTGGTAGGTGTGCAGTAATAGCTGGTGTAACCCTGATGAAGATGAGTGCTTTGAGGAGAAACTACTTTCAGATGCTTCTCTTTTACTTTTGGATATAAAAAGAGTTGGATCTAGCGGGAGACCTTTAAAAAAAGCTGTTAGCTGTTCAAATAGCCTGTCAAATCATCAAAGCCATTCAAACATATCAGTCACTGCAGAATACTTTGTGCGGCTATTCATTTAAATCATAAAGGAAATCATATACATTTGTTTAAACTGTGCAAGCAATCACACTGTTGTATGCTTTAGTTTTCCATAAAAATAAAAGACGTTGCGTGCGTGCGTGCGTGCGGTTTTACTCGCTACAGGGTGTACTTTGAGGGTTTTGACTCTGCAGACCGTTTACATGCAGAAAAACCTTCATAACACACAAGGGACCGGGTAATAACCGGAAAAGCATGACATGGGACATTTAATGTAAGTATTGAGAGAGGTAATAAATCAAGTGAATCGTTTTTTCTTTTTCTTACATACCTTCAAAAGTCTCATTGTCTAGTTTTTAAAAGTGCCTAAAGCATATTTACCAGATTCGACAAACACCTCCTGGAAGATTATGTGGAGTTTGTTTTTGAATAGTTAAACCTGTTTAAAGGTGACATGTCATGCTTTTCCGGTTATTTTACCCGTCCCCTTGTGTGTTATGAAGGTTTTATGCATGTAAACGGTGTGCAGAGTCAAAACCCTCAAAGTACACCATGTCGGGAGTAAAACTCTAAAACAGAAAATATCTCCCCAAAACGCCTCGTTGGAGATAAGTCACTGTCCATTTGATTCTTCCGGGTACATCATGATGTCATGTCGTCCCCGGAACGAAATGGACCAATCCGTGGAGCCGTTACGTCCGCGGAGCCGTTACGTTAAGCCCTCGCTGATTGGTCCAAATTGACCAATCCACGGACTTCCTCACACACTCAGTGCATGCAGCTCTGCTGATCTCTCCTCCCTCGCTGCAGGCTGATAACAGACAGTTGGGATCGCGGTAAAATTCTCTCTGCAGACCCATTCATCAGCGTTTATCAACCTTTTTCTTACTCAATATCAAGCCACACTTATTGTTTTTACTTCGGCTGTGACTTTGTGTGTGCTCAGGGTGAGTTTGGCTGTGTTCGCTGTGTATCGCTAAACAAGGAAATCACACCTCCACGGAGCTTAGCGCGATTCACAACGTCCCGAGTGTCCCGACCAATCGGAGCACACTGGGCTCACAGGGAGGGGGGGCAAGAGCTGCAACGAGCCGTTTAGTGGAGAGAGTGAATACACATACTTTACAGAGATGCTGTGTGCGAAACCAATGTGAGTTCGGAAAATTGCACAGTATAAATCTATTCTAGTAGACCTCAATAATGGAATTATGATCAGTGGAAATGGCCATGACATGGTACCTTTAACACCTTTTAACAGCATCAACATGTTTACTGTAACACACCTGAGTGAGTTCATATATTGTTTCATACATGTAGAAGCTTTTGGTGTTAAACATTGACATCAATCACACATCTAATCTATCAGGTTCTAAAGTTACAGGTGCTGTTGGACATTATTCTTTAATTGAAGATAACAAAAACAATGAGGTTTAGGTAAGTTGTATTATTCCTGTAGTTGCTGAAACTAGTTTAAATAACGTCTTATGTATGAATACCCATCAATTACCACTTTGAAAAAGCAGAAGAGAAAAGGGCTTATTTGACAGAGGAGTCAAATCTAATCATCATATGCTTTGATGCACTTGTGCCCATGTTCCAGTTAATAAGGTAAAAGTATTGCAGAAAACCAGCCATGTAATTCAGAGCTCTTGTGAAGGAGAAGGCAGCCCTGAACAGTCTTCCTGCTTTTGCTCTGCCTGCTGGTACTGGCAGCAAAAAGTAACGTGTGTGTGTGTGTGTGTGTGTGTGTGTGTGTGTGTGTGTGTGTGTGTGTGTGTGTGTGTGTGTGTGTGTGTGTGTGTGTGTGTGTGTGTGTGTGTGTGTGTGTGTGTGTGTGTGTGTGTGTGTGTGTGTGTGTGTGTGTGTGTGTGTGTGTGTGTGTGTGTGTGTGTGTGTGTGTGTGTGTGTGTGTGTGTGTGTGTGTGTGTGTGTGTGTGTGTGTGTGTGTGTGTGTGTGTGTGTGTGTGTGTGTGTGTGTGTGTGTGTGTGTGTGTGTGTGTGTGTGTGTGTGTGTGTGTGTGTGTGTGTGTGTGTGTGTGGCTGACTCCTGGCGGTCGTGCTGTCGTTGGATTATTTGGCAGCCACCGGTTCAGTGGCGTGCTTGCTCCCTGGTCATCTGTGTGGGCAGGCTCGTCCTCTTTGTCCTACCCAGGCCCTCCTCATGCTTGTACTGACACATCCACACCAACATGCATGATTACTCACCGTGGTGGCACAGCTACTCCTGTGACCTTCTCTGTCTCTTCCTCTTTTGGCACCTCTTATGCCTCCCTCCTTCCTTCCTTCCTTTCTTCCACTGGGTTGTGATCTAAAATTAGTGATGGAGGAAGTAGAACCAGTTTAGATTGCCTATATGTGGTGTGCTACATTTGTGACGATCTCACTCAGGTGAGGGTTTCATTTCTGAAAATCCAGGAGCTATTATGACAGTTTTAATGAAAATCTTGTGAAATAACGTCTACAGAAATTGGGAATTATGAACTTATATCTTCCTAGGATTGGTTTTAAATCTGTTCTTGGTGAAGGTTCAAGTCCACTTCTGATTCATGTCCGTACCTGTGTCTTTATAATGATGTATCCCATCGTTATTGTTAATACAAAGTGCATGTCTATAAATAGCACAAGACTACAGGCCAGTGTGCACACACATTCAATTGTAAAAAAATAACTTTATAGAATGAAGTCAAAATGACCTAAACTAAATGTAAACAGGTGGAGCACCAACCTATATTTCATTTGTGAAAACTATAGTGCTTTGTAAAATAATTATCAACTAATATTATTGTAAATAAAAATGCAATATTAGAGAACAGTGGAATTGAAGAGAATGCAATAATGGATTTTCTTGCACAAACATATAATCATTCATTCTTTTGAGTGTGCGGAAATTCTGTTCTAACCTCAGAACATATTCGCAAAAAGAAAACATAAACATATGCAGAATCTTTGTAACAACTATGGATGTTAAAAATGCATTTCTTTTTAAATGCTGCTGTTCTTTAAGGACCTATCAAGTGTATGTGCTCACCACAGTCTCTGTGGATATTGAGCGGTTATTTTGGGGATATTAATATCAGCACCGACTGCTTGACGACCTCTGCCTACTGGCATTTGATGAAACCCAACCGTTTGTGCTCCCTCTTGCAGAACGCAGCCATGCCCACAAGGTGGAGCTCTGGATTGATTTCCGATTGCACCATGTGTCACTGACAAGGTCAAAGCCAAGTGGCACCTGCAGCCTTCCTCTCTGAAATCTTTATTATAAGAGAGAATTCAACTAATATGCATAACATTTACAACAGATAATACCACGTGTCAAATACATAGGAACTAGAATGTTTGTCTTGTATGTGTAATATTACAGTCTCTTATTGATGTATTGCCTCTGACCTTTAATATGGCTCTGTTGCTTGGATAGAAGCCATATTTCACAAAGCCTCAGCTACTTTCAGTTTTTTATATCGATTTCTGCAGCCCGACCACCACTTTCATCTAACACAGTTTCGCTCGTCTCCGGTCTGCAGCATCAGTGTCAGCCCCCCCCACCCACAGCCTCCTGTAGAGAAGATCACTGATGCCGTGCTCCGCCCACCTCCACGGGCCAGCTCCTGGTGGCCCCGTCACGCCTTATTTTGCTCAGCTCCCCTCCTCTCCTTTTTCTCACCTCAGCTTTGCTTTTCCCGTTTGTCGATTTTCCATGCTACCTTCCTTCCTAATCTCCACACACACACCCAACACACGCACACAGCATTTACTCACAGCAGCTCTTTCATCTTTGGATTTCAGTTCTCTAGCCAGTGTAGACCCACCATGCCTTTTCCCTCCCTTTGATGTAATACACGCTGAAATAAATCCCGTTACCAAGACTGACTGGAATCTGGTCACTTCAGGACATTGGCTTATCTCCAATGAGGTCTACCTGAGGTTGTGTTGGTTCTCTACACTGTTTCTTCTCTACGACCTCACCTTACCTTCACTTTGACTCACATGACCTTACTTTGTCTTTACTTTGCTCGCATTACTTAACCTTGAGCTCACTTTGACTCTATATAACCTTTCCTCCAGTTTGACTCCCCTTGCCTTACACTGACTCACATTACCAAACCTAGCCTTTACCTTGATTTTATAATACCTCGCCTCGCCGTTACTTTGACTCAATTTGGCCGACCTTGCCTTACCTTACTTTGCCTTAACTTCCACTCACATTATCTTACCTCCTCTTAACTTCCACTCACAGTACCTAACTTTACCTTACTTTAACTGCCTTTACTTGACTCACATTACCTTACCTTTAATTACAGTACCTTACCTTTAATTACAGTACCTTACCTTGCCCTATATCTGTACAGGTTAACAGATTTGTATGAAAAGTCTGCATAAAGCTGAAGGTTATTATGGGTCATAATAAAGAGACGGGCAAGTTTAGAATCATCCTTCACAATACCAAACTCCAGCAGCAGCTGAAAAATATTGGATTTCAAGGAGGCCAGTGCAGGACAAACACTGGTCATATATTAAAGGACTTCAGAGCAAAGAAAGCACCACCCCGGGAAAGCAATCTTCACTTGAAATATGAGCATTGGCTGTGGCAGGGTAATGCTGTCTTCCCTTCCATAGAATAAAACTTTATTGATCCGTTAAGTATCCACCGCTGTACCAAGTAGTGAAATATTCAGATTGAAACGCATTGCAGTGTTCACTCCATAAAGTGTTGGAATAATAATGTACTTTTAAATGTATTAAATCCAGAAATACTTTACCAGTATAATCCCAGTATGATCTGAAGTTCCTCTGGTCACTGGCTAGCGTTCCCGTGTGTTCGGAGATGCAGGATTTGAAGTTTGGTAGGGGATCTGGTCAGTCAACCTTACACTGTTTGAGTGTACAGCAACCCTTTGAGGCCCAGCATTGCTTTGAGCTGAATGCTAATGTCAGAATGCCAACATGCTCGCAGTTACAATAGTTGGTGCTGGAGGTGAGGTTGTTGGGGGAGAAAGCGGCAGAAGCGGCCAATATCAGCGTGCAGCAGGAAGGAGAAGGCAGAGCAGGTAGTCATGGGGAAGAGGAGTTGGCAGCTTGATTTGTGAGACATGATTAAGGCTTTGGATCAGGTGATGAGTCACTGATGTACCATGACTCTGCAGGTTCTGTCTAAGGATACTACCTCGGGTGGAAATGAGGAATTTTCCAACTAAAATTCACATTAAAAGATGAATAGAAGGACAGATTGTCAGCTTTTGACAATATGCCACCATTGGCAGCCAATTAAACAGACCAACTTAATCTCTCTTTTATTCCCAGTATTTCCTCTCATCATCCCACACAGCAACATAAGTGCATTGCAACACTATTATGTGTTTGCTTTGCAAGTCAACATTTGGCATTTTACCCAAATAAGTCATAACCCATCGCTTTGTGTGCAACAGCTGTCAGCTGATGGACAGTGAGCGCATCTCCACAGTGCTTTATGTGGAGTCTATGATGGATGTTATTATGTTGCCAACCCATAACACCCCTTTCTGACATGTGCCAGATCGAATGAGACATAATGATGTGTTTGTTGTGCATCTCTATGAGGGAGGACATGTTTTAATGCACAAGCTGCTCATTTCAACCCAGGTGTCTGCCGCACATGTGGACTACTTGTGTATCCCAGGTGTGTTCTAGTCAGTGTTAACTTTCTAGGTGGAAAAGGCTGCACATAGTTAACCTTGGAGCAGGAAGGTGCGCGTGGATGAGTCATTGTGAAGTGGAGCGATTAAGTGCAGTTGTGTAGGTGAGGTGTGCTCAGCTTAAGTGGATGACAAGCTGGTTAAAAGAGAACAAGTTATCCTCATAACAGCTGGTCCTCAGATCAGGGATCCTGCTCTGTTTTTGTTTTAATGATGTTCATGAAACTTTACTTTTAGCTCCTCTCTTTGACATTAGGTCTCCTTCTCCTCGGCTTGTACGTAGAGACTTGTTTTGGCTGTAGCAGATTGGCCCGGCCCTCCCTGGCTGTGTCTGGGCTGCTGGCGCGGGTCAGTAGCCTCAGGCTGTTTGTGGACCGCGCTGGGAGACGGAGAGAGGGAGGTGTGGGAGTCAGGAGCAGCAGAAAGTGGGCTCGGGCTCTCTTCTCTAAGCTCTTCACTGCACTTCTCCACCGTCCAAATCCCCCTCGATTATAACTCCCACACACTCCTCTCTGTCCTCCTTTTGTTCTTTCTCCTCACTCCAATCACTCTCTTTCATTGCCTTTAGCTCCCTTTATTTCCTTGTCTTTTTATTTCTCCACCGCAGCTTTGCACTGCTTTCTGCTACCGTTTCTACAATGCATTCTTCATCCCTCTTTTTTCCCTCCACCCTTGACTTATTTCCATCCGACCTGACTCCCCCAGCAGTGGTTCAGTGTCCCAGAAAGCCCATCCTGCATTCTGCTCTGTCCCACAAAATGTCTCCCGGTCAGACAGTTGTCCCTGCGGATGGTTATTAAGACACACTTCAGTCAGTCTCAGATATTGCATGGCAACAGGCCACTAGTAGAAACACCAAACCCACCACCCCTTGTGTTTCCAGCCCAGCAGACACACCATCTGTGGCAGCTTGCTCTGTTACCATGGCTGAGATGAGGAAGCAGTAACAAAGTGCCTTTTTAGGGTGTGTGTCAACATGCATTAGAACAACATAGTTGAGACATAATTTGCGCTGCTTCTCGGCGCTGAGCATCTGGCAGATTGCAGGCAAACGAGAGTTATTGTGAAAGGAAATATTTGGGATTTAATTGTTTGTTTTTGGAAAAGCTCTTTTTAATGGCATATAAAGTGATATAAAATACAATAAAGCACAGATGCGGTACAAAAGACGCACTATAACACACACCCCCCATGTTTTTGGCGAAACAGACTTATCCAAAGTACAGAATTACTAATCAATTCCATAAACCCTTACATCGACATACATACATTTACATATATACATTATTGAATTTTTTAAAAATCAAGAAACACATCTAATAAAATACAATAATTATTATAAACGATAATAATAAAGTTGTAGGAAAAAGAGAAACATAAATAATATTTAAGTTAAACATTTTCATCTATAATATAGAATTTCTGGGCAAAGCCACATATTTGATAGCCTTTTTCTCCAATGTCAAAAATATAAAAATCATTCTCATATCAGCATAACATTTAAATGATCTTTTAATATTATTATTTCACAGTGTTGCTGTCATCATTACAGTCAAAACATTTCTATATATTTGTTTAAAAAAAATTGCTGCACGCAAAAGTATACAATGCTTGCATATTTAGGCACACAGGTTTTTTTATTATTATTTAAGGCTATTTTTATTGTGGATTCTCCTCGTCGATGTGTCCATATGCATGAAGAATACACCAATGCACTCGCTCACACAAACTTAGACAGATGTTTGTTAGTGTATAAACTGCTTCTGCTTAAATACCGACCCCAACCCAGAGTCAGAAGGTGATGGATAGTTAGCTTGTTTGTTTCAATGATGGATTACTGTATGAATCCACCCCTGGACCCCTTGTTAGAGTTAGAAAGTTAATAAAATAACTCTGAGGCACAAAATGACCACAAATGTGTGTGCAGCAGCCCCACTGTGTCATAACCCGTCTATTATAATAGGCTGTTTAGAGTTTCAAAATGGCAGCAATCATTTGAAATGATTTCATGTTTTAATATTTATATTAAATAATATTTTCAGTTTCTGGCATCAAAGTGAATCAACAATGGTAACTAGTTATCATGAGGAGTTTGTTCTTAGAGAAAAGTAGGGCTTAAATGTTTAAACATAAAAATGTGCCTCAGTCTGGCTCAACAGCTTCAAACCCCTCCCCTGACTCGAGGGCACATTGAGTCCAAATAACACTAACCAGGCATCAAGTTAAATGAAATGAAATCTTCGGTCTCATATGAATGTTTTTCACCTAATTGCCCGTGTGAAGCACAGACACACAGGAGGCACATTCATCGGGTTGCTTTTAATCCGATTGTCCCGCTGTGCAGAAAATAGCTGTTTATATATAGACACTACATTTGGAGGCTCAAATGCATTAGTTTGATGAAATGAGACGCAAATTACTTGCAGCGTGTATTACCAAGTGAACCAAGCTAAGTTGTTTCCGCAGTGCTTATTATTTAGTCTGTTTGCTTGAATGCTATTTAGAGATTTGGACATGATGCATTCATATAGATGTGTAGGCACTGGGATAAAGTGGATTCATCACTTAACCCCAGACTATCAAATGTTCTCTTTTCGGTTTGCTGTGAGAAAGGAGAGCTTTTTCAGCCTAAAGAACAGAAGATGGTTAATGTTAGAGTATGAACTAACAAATGGTGTCCACACCCCCTCCCGTTCCATCCCAAAGGATTCCGATGGCCCCCCCAGACCAGATGCCGCTCACCCTCCTGTGTTCTCCGCCCTTCGCCAGTCCAGAGGGGTGTCATCCACCTCCGAGGAGGAAGAGGCCCTCACAGAGAAGTTCCTCAAGATCAACTGCAAGTACATCACTGGTGCAATGGTGAGATCCAACTTAAAGGGGCCCTATGATGCTCATTTTCAGGTTTAATATTTGTATTGTGTGTCTCTACTGTGACAAGTCTCCATGCTTTAATGTTCAAAAAGCTCTTTATTTTTCTCATACTGCCTGTGCTGCAGCACCTCTTTTCACCCTCTGTCTGAAACCAGAGCTCAGTCTGCTCTGATTGGTTAGCTGGCTGGCTCAGCTGTGATTGGTCAACCACTTAGGCTAAGGGGCAGGACATTTCTATCACGTACAATGTGTTGGAGGGCTAGCCAATAGAAGCGCAAGTGTGACATAGTGATGTCACTATGTTATGGAAGAATACGGCGACCAATTGAGGCGTTTCGAGCAGGGGGGGGGGGAGAAACTCCCTCTGGAGGGAACACAGGGATTTTAGCATTTGCAGACCATTTTAAATGCACGAAAACCTATAGAATACTACAGGAGAGGAAAACCCCCCCAAAAAGCAATATAGGGCCCCTTTTTAAAATATCCAAACAGTTATGAGTATGGCCCCTTGGTAAAGTTCCTTCTATTTGCTGATGGTCATGTGACAGACAGCTGCTGTAGACGAGAGCAAAAATGTTGGCTGAAAGTGATGGAGTAAAAAAGGGAAGAAGTGGTAGTATTGGTATCAAACTACTTCTATAATCATACAGAACAGCTGCCAGCTGCAGGGACTTGACACACTTCACATTTCAAAAGGCTTTTGTATAGATTGGGAATTAAAATGAAAAGAAAAGAAATGCCCCCATAAATAAAACTTTGTTTGTGTTTCTGTGTTGTAAACCATCAATACCTTAGAAGAGCAAGTGCTTCTATTGAGATTCAGCCATTGACACTCACAATAATACATGAGTACTCGACTACAGCAGATGAGAATCCAGAACACTGTGCTGCCTGAGATGAACCTTTTTTTAGAGGATTTTGTAACATGAAAACATAATATTGTTGTTTGTTGCTAATTATGTGTTTTCTCCCTGCAATATATGAAATCACTACCTGAGGCCGACACAAACAAGGCAGCGGAAGAGAAAATCAATTCAACAAAATGTGTTAAAATCACATGTCTCATAAAAAATATGCATTTCTGTTAGGAAATCTGATAGGAGGTTAAAATTAGAGCCCAGCAAACACTGATGAGCCAAAATGAATGACCCTGTAGAGCGGCACATGAAGAGAAGCATCTCTCCCGCTGACGGCGGTTTAATTCTGCTGTGTATACTTAATGTTGTTCTGATGGCCCATAACCAGGGAGTCTGCGGCTCCTTAAAGTGATTTTAACCAAGTTATCTAAATGCAGCATCTCAAATGCTCCTCAGTACAGTTAAATGTTTTCTCAGATCTGTTCGTTACTTCTGCTTTTTTTCAATCTGCTTTTGAATGTGATTTTTTTTTTTTTTTGCGGAGTTTATCTTTGTCTAATGCAAGGGTTAGAGGGTCTTGAATGCTGTACAGGCTGTGAAGCCATGTTTAAATGTAGGGTAGGTAATTCACTTCAGAAACACTTTTTGTTATATTCCATGGAATGCTCTTAACGTCCCGATAGCAATGAATATATTAAGTGCTCTGACAATAAATATATAAAAAATATCATCTGTGGAAGCCGTAGCGCTGTAAAAAGCACGACCAATCATCTGAGCCGGCCCGGCTAAAGTAACTGGATGGCCTACCTGCCTGTCAGCCTTCCATCTGTGTGTTGGAGGAGGGGCTCTGTAAGGAAGTGGCAGATTTGTTCCGGCTGTGTTTTTCAAATTCTAGCGCACTAGAGCTGGTTTCTCCAAAATTACCTACCTCACCTTTAAGCCAATATAAAATTAAATATTTTGGACATTATGAATAAAGATTGATTTTGCGATTGCAGATTTTGCATGTGTACGTGCATGAGTGCGCAGACACACACAGATCCATGGTATTGAACTGCTGATTCACTCCTAGGTACCAAATGAAAGCTCTGAAGTGTCCACTGCTGGCAGTCGATACCTTCTACTTGATTTAGGACATTTGCGGTCTCAAATTGATTTGCCTCTCAGTGGTTTATGTGACAGAGGTGCTTTTGATCATCTTTTGGTGCTACATAAACATTCTAAGCAGTTATAATGGATCCCATTTGTTCTCACCCATCCCTCTCTTTTTTCCCCTGTGTTGACTCAGGGTGCGGTGAGCGGGGTGTTGCTGGTGACACCCAACAACATCATGTTCGACCCCCACCGGATGGATCCCCTGGTTCAGGCCCACGGGTGCGAGGAGTACGGCATCATGTGTCCTCTGGAGGAAGTGCAGTCTGTCGCAGTCTGCAAGGAGATCACCGACCCCAAGATCAGAGAGGCTGTGCCTGAGTATGAAAACGTTGTTGTTCAATATGTACAGAAATATATGGTGGCCGTCCTGTGCAAACACGTTACAAAACTCAAAACCTTTTCCATTAGGAGAAATACGCTGCATTTTTAAAAACAATGCAAAAAAAAAACATCTTCACCAACTTAACTAAACATGCGCAGCATTTATTAAAAAGTGATGCATAAACAAAACGCTGCAAGAGGCTCACAAAATACAGCGGAAACGAGGACACTGAAAAGTGATGCACACATCCGGGACCGGAGTGCTTGTTGACGTTAGGAGATGATAAAGTTGGACCTAACACTAACTGTCACTGTCCCTTGAAACTCCCCTAAAATGTGCGTTTAATTTTTAATTTTAACAATGTGATTGTATGATACATTACATTGCATTTAGCTGACGCTTTTATCCAAAGCGACTTACAATAAGTGCATTCAACTAAGAAGACACAACCTTGAAGAAAACAGAATCATATAAGTACATCAGGTTTCATAGAGCCAAGCATTTCAAGTGCTACTCAACTGGCTTGAGATAAGCCAGTCCTTTATTAGTATATAAGTGCTCTGTTAGCAGTTCTTTGTTAGTAATTCTATCGCTCGAAGTGGAGTCGAAAGAGATGAGTTTCAGTCTGCGCCGGAAGGTGTGTAAGCTTTCTGCTGTCCTGATGTCAATGGGGAGCTCATTCCACCATTTTGGAGCCAGGATAGCAAACCCACGTGTTTCTGCTGATGGGAACTTGGGTCCTCCTCGCAGCGAGGGTGCAGCGAGCTGTTTGGCTGATGCAGAGCGTAGAGCACGCGCTGGGGTGTACAGTTTAACCATGTCCTGGATGTAGGAAGGGCCAGATCCATTCGCAGCATGGTACGCAAGTACCAGTGTCTTGAAGTGGATTCTAGCAGTTACCGGAAGCCAGTGGAGGGAGCGGAGGGAGCGGAGGAGCGGCGTGGTGTGGGAGAATTTAGGAAGGTTGAAGACCAGACGAGCCGCTGCATTCTGGATGAGCTGCAGAGGTCGGATGGCACATGCAGGTAGACCAGCCAGGAGGGAGTTGCAGTAGTCTAGGCGAGAGGTGACGAAAGCCTGGACCAGAAGCTGCGTCGCTTTCTGGGTCAGCTGGGGACGTATCTTCCTGATACCCTCCAGTATCATTGTAGATCTGCTTTAAGCTAAATAGCTCACATAGCTAACTTAGTCATTTCAAATATACTGACAAAACACTGTTATTAAACAACAGTTGGCCAACCTTATAATCTCTGAACGTTGACAAGCTCTCCGGTCCCAGCTGTGTGAATCACTTTTTAGTGTCCCTATTTCTGTTGGTTTTGAGCTTCTTGCAACGTTTAGTTTATGCAGCACTTTTAGTAAACCCTGCGCGTGTTTCATTAAGTTGGTGAATGTATTCTAAATTCTGCGCATGTGTTGTCAAGTTGGTGAACATAGGCACTTTCGCACCGCAGTACTTTTCACACAAAGGTTCATCAGTACAGATCGCGTTCACACCGGAATAAGTCCCTGGGGAGGGTTAGGCAAATGAAGCCGCTGACATCACTTCTTCTTCTTCTGCTTTGGGTTTACTGGCAGGCCGCAAACCACTTCACGGCGTATACTGCCACCCGAAGTCCCCGGAGTTGGGGACTGGCTTCAGTCGAAGCTGCTGGGACTCCCAGCAGCTTCCTGCTGGGACGCCGACACCTCCTCATCTCCACCGCTCCCATGTTTTCTTTTGTGTTGCCATAAGTTAGTCCCTCTGCATTTGGGCGCTGGGCTAATGCTAATGCTAATGCAAGGATAATAAAATGGCGGCTTCAGTTTTACGGGGCGTGGTTTGCATTCCGCCCAGCCAATCAGACATAGGAACCTTTTTCTCCCACGAAAGTCCCTGCTCTCTAGCAGGGACGGAAAAGGGGGTAATAAAGGTTCTGATGAACTCATTTTTGTTCCGGCTCTTTTTGGCGTGAACGCGACATTTCGGAACTATATCGGAACTAAAGGGGGAAAAGTACTGCGGTGTGAACGCGCTACATGTCTCTTCGTGTGCATGTGTTTTGGGACATTTGTGTTTTTATATTTTCATTGTTTTTGAAAGTGCATCGTGTTTATCCTAACGTAAGTGTTTTGGGCCGTTTACACTGGTCAGCCACAGCAGAAAAGTTGTTTTCGAAGTAATATAAACACTGACTCTTACATGCATTCTTTAAGAATGCTGTATACTTTCCCAACAAATTAATTCTGAAAGTCTTAACAGAAATGCAGCAACCTTGTGATAATCGCTGTCATTGTCTAGTGCTCACACTGTCAGATTGCATCAGGCAATTTTCTGTTGAATTTTCCCCCACATACCGAAATAAAAAGGAAACGGCAATTACAGCAGGGTTAATGAAGTATGCCTTCACCCTCCTACGTTGTGATTGCTCACCTCTTTATGCACTAGGAAGCAGCCACTTCAGAGGATTCACTGTTGTTTCCTCCCACACATTTGTCTGAGTTTTTCTTTTCTTGGTTTAAATTGTTTCGTTGTTGTTGTTGTTGTTGTAGTAGTAGTAGTAGTAGTGCCGTACTTTTCGGACTATAAGCCGCGACTTTTTTCCCCTTTTTTTTTGTACAGCTAACGGCCACTAGGGAACCTCCTAAATCTATGGATTTGACAGGTAAAATTAACCACCTTTAAACTATGGGCTCTATGACCGGTCCGCGCCCGCCACCTTTAAGCGGCGGGCTCCAGCAGGAAAAACTGGAGGCCGGAAAAGAGTGAGACAGGTAGCGCGCCAAAGTAAAAGTGGAACCGAGAGACAGAACGAGAGCAAGACAGACGGACAATTTAGCTGCTGCGGCTTATATGCAGGTGCGCTTTATAGTCCGAAGAGTACGGTATATGAAAGGACAAATCTAGTCTGGTATAAGTGGAACCGTATGAAGTTATTGTTTTTGGTTTGTTCTGGTGGCATTAGGGTCCGAGCAGCTCGGTATTTATCTGGAAGAGTGTTGTATGTGGAGCAGATATTGTCCTGGACAATGAGCAGGCCCAGCTGTTATCCCTGCTGTGTCATGTGATAGAAAATAATCAGTATTCAGCAACAAATGCGAATGATAACAATATAAGTGTTAAGATTGAGTGTGTGTGTGTGTGTGTGTGTGTGTGTGTGTGTGTGTGTGTGTGTGTGTGTGTGTGTGTGTGTGTGTGTGTGTGTGTGTGTGTGTGTGTGTGTGTGTGTGTGTGTGTGTGTGTGTGTGTGTGTGTGTGTGTGTGTGTGTGTGTGTGTGTGTGTGTGTGTGTGTGTGTGTGTGTGTGTGTGTGTGTGTGTGTGTGTGTGTGTGTGTGTGTGTGTGTGTTGAACAAACTACTTGGGTCTAACTAAGCTGAACAGGGAGTGTAAAAGAAAGGACAGCAGTGTTTGCAGGCCTTACAGTATGATGACTTCATTCTGACTCCATGCTGACACTTTAAGTCTGACATCAGTTTGACTCCATTCTGACTATACTAGACGCCACTGCACACATAGGTCAAGTTGGCACTCGTCGGAAGAGATGAAGGCGAAGGCACTAAAGACTTTACAGGACAGGCAGAATCAAATACACTATTATTGCATGACAGAAGTTTGATATATGATTTAGTTCGTCCTTCAGCTTGTTTACCTTATAACATGCCTTAATTCAAATGTAGCATCTTTTGAGTGTCTTTGAATATCGTTTTCCACTCGCATATCCTTTCACCTCTTTCTCTCTCTCGCCGTCTGAACACATAGTTGGGCCACAAGCTAATGTGATTATGTGTGCTAGTCTTTGAACCCTCATTAAGCCTCAGTTATGATTTCTGCACAGACATTAACTGATGCAGGATGGGAACAAGGAAACGTCTGATCTGTTATACTCAATGTGGGTTCCTCCCAGTCGAAAGGCATTCTCAAAGCTTTACATTTCTGAATTATTTTTTCAACAGTCTGCATTGTCAGAAAATGCAAAGTATGCATGTACAAGCACAACCTGCTACGTGTAACCCCAGTGAAGGGCCTTTTGATGGGGTGACATCACTTTGCCATAGTTGCAATAAGCATTAGATTTCCTAGAAATATATATATTTTTTTTTTAGCATGAAACACTTATTTGTTCATGTGTTGACTTGAAAAAAAACTTGTGCATACAATTAAATAAACCTAAATATTTGTTTGATTATCTTTTTAGCCTCTAGCGGCTGTGTTGTTTTAGCTTAACACTAACCCAGTAACAGTGTTGAGTATACAATTGTCCAACTATTGCTTTCTAGGGTATAGCAGTGTTTAAACGCACGTATCTAGAAGCCCTCGTTATAAAATGTTGAAACAAAAACATAATGTTATCCTTATCTTTAGAAAGTTGGTGCGACACTTTTTATGCATATAGGGACATGAGTTCTGCGAATGCTTTTAAAGCCTTATCTAGTGCTGGAGTCCTGCCCAGTGTGTTGGGCTGTGCGTGCTCTGGTCAGGGTCTGAGCTGCAGGCACGGCATGACTGATTTTCCATAATTACTCATCTAACCAGTTCAGCTGAGCTTCTGCTGTCTTTTGTCACCATTCCTGCCCTGCACAAATGGTTTGCTGAACCTTTACGCAAACGTTTCCACAGTGAAAGACTACGTATATGCCCCAAACCTCTAGATGTGCGCATAGATCGTAATCAGAACCAGTAAAGCATGAATCTGTTCTAAGAAAATCAGGGCAGCTCTCTGTATTTCAAAAACGTTGTTAATGCATGTTTAGGCTTCATAACTAAATTAGTCAAGCATTGTTTTAAATGTTGTCTCGTGTAACATATGTTTTCCTGAAGTATCTGTAAACTGCAGTTATTATTATTTTTAATGTATTTTATATAGTTGGACCATTTTTGAAATAACAATAGGCAGAATTGGAGCAGATGTTTTTCCAGCATATTGTGCATCAGCAACTGTTATTAGACTGAAATGATTTGGCTTTAATTCTATTGTTCTGCAAAAACAAACCACGTCAATTTCTATTATAAAGCTTTTAGCAAGGAAGGGTATGCATTTTTTAATGTTCTCACTTTTAATAATGCATTTGTGAATATTTATGTGGCTACAAGACAGTTTATCCTCAGTTTGTGGGTGTTTCTCAATCTCGAGTAAAGCTGCTCCAGAGCCACTATTTCAAGCATGCTACGTCATCGAGTGCCGCCGAAGGACTGTTCCAATGTCCAGCATACTTGGAATTCTACAGAGCCCGGCGTACTTCGTTTGGAGAAATGTCGAGGCTGCACATGTGTAGACTCCGCGGTCTGAAAATCCTCACAATGCTTTGCGCACGGACCAATTTCCCCAAATCTGTGGCAGAAAATGTAAGGCGGGGCCTCTCATATGACGCACACCTGCACACTTGCTCGCCTGTTCCACTCTTCGTTTTCCGAATGCCAGGAAGTATTCTTGCCTCGCTTCTGAAGCAAGTGACTCGGAAGACATGTGCTACCAAGCAAGCGTACTCGACATTGAGAAACACCCAGGGTCAAGCTCCTCAAATGCTAGATTATACATTTCCCATAATGCAACCTAATAGCATCTCTCATTAGACCCTCTGATGAATTCCCAATTATTTTACACTCCAAGGTCCCACATTGTAACAAAGGCTTTTCTGTAGAAGATGTAACCCTTGTGCCTCACTATGGACATCTTTTTATTTATTTAATATTTATTTTGGGCTGTTTCAATGCATATGGCATATATTTGGGCAAGGTTTTGAGTTGTTTTTTTTATCTTGAAAGTTCAACATTAGCTCTTACAGTATAATAGTCTGTAATTAACTGTCTTGGCGAAATACAGACACTTGGACCCTTAGGAATACAAATGTCATCTCTGAAACCCATTAAAGCCAAAATGTTTAATCCAACATCTATTACAGCATTAAAATATACATTATTCGATATCAGGCTTTCTATATAGAGCCTTGTTCTCATGTTTGCTCTATGGGTCAAATACATGCAGTGATATTGGAAGAAAATATCAATAGATAGCATTTTAGACTATGTTAGGGGGGAATGTGAACATCAGGGTTATTTTCTCACATTACTTACAGGACAGTCTTTTTTCATATTTCTTTATTTCATTTCAAACCTTTATTTATCCAGATTGGTCCCTTGAGATCATAGATCCCATTTTCAAGGGAGACCTGCAGCAATTAGGTTCCACATGAAACAATCGAGGGTATCATACAACATATTTACAAGTACATTTACATAGTTATCGACATTTACAAATACCCATAGTTTCAAAGAGCATTTCACTTAGACTTGCTTTAAAAACATTCAGAGGAATAAAATTGCTCAGTTTCAATTTTAGCTGTAGACTGTTTCAAGCAAGTGGCGCTGCGCACATAAAAGCTGTCTTACCTAAGACAGTCCTTGCTCTTGGAACAACTAACAAGACTACATCATGCTATCTCAGACAATAGCTGCTTGCAACTCTGTGTTATCAGAGAGCAGATATAATACGGAGTTTACCCAACAAAGCTTTATAAATAAACGTGTACCAATGACTGAGCCTCTTTACAGTCAGTGATGGCAGACCTGCCTTGGCATACAGGGTACAGTGAGGAGTAAGTGCTTTACAATTAGTGACAAATCTCAGTGTGCTGTGATAGGCGGCATCTAACTTGTTCAGGCAATGGGCAGGTGCATTCATATAGACCTATCATCTTAACAATGATAGTTAAACGTATCTCTCCTCTTCATGTAAAACAAATATCAACATGTCCAGATATATCTTTATTATGAATATAGTTACATGTGTCTTATTGCCTCTCCTTGTTTCAGTGACCTGGAGCCCCTCCCCACTGAGAGACACCCCTCCCAGAAGGAGCCGGAGCAGCGCCTAAGGGAGCCGGGGGCCAGCGACAGCACGGCCCCCCGCAGCACCGAGGGCTCCTTCTCCGAGGACGTCTTCACCGAGTCGGAGCTGTCCCCCATCCGTGAGGAGGAGCAGGCGTCTAACGAGGACCTCCGCCTGGACAAGTCCTCAGGCGCCTCCACCGAGTCCGTGCAAACCGTCACCCAGGTGGGGGCCGCCACTGCCGGGTCCCAGTCCCCAGGCAGCGCCCGCGGCTCCGCCAGTCTGCCAGAGACCCCCACAGAGGACAATCCACCAGACACTGCCCCAAAAAGCCAGTCCCCCATGGGATCCAAGCAGCACAGTGTAGAGAAGCCACCAAGCACACCCCCCACCACCACCAGCAGCAGCACTAGCCAGGCCCCCGGCCCCAGCAGCAGCAGCAGCAGCAGCACTAGCCAGGCCCCCGGCCCCAGCAGCAGCACCTCTCGCCCAGGGTCCCAAAGCTTAGCCACCCCCGGTGCCACAGACACCGCCTCTGTCTCAGCCAGTCCACAGAGGGAAGCCAACAAGGGGACAGACGTCTCCAAAACAGACACTAAGCAAGGCAAGGAGGAGAAGGTGGAAGGAGAGGAGACACAAAATGAAGCCACGCAGAACTCTGCAGAGGGTAAACACATTTACTGAGTGAAGAAATAGTTACAGGTGATGAATATGGCTTCAGGTTTAGCTCCATCCATATCTTCTGAGGACTATCAAAGCGAATTCCTCTCCTCACTTTTTTCATGTTGGTTTCCCGATAACCTTTCCGTTTCCACTCGCCTTGCTGAGAGTAATTGGAATGTAAAGACGAAGGCAAGCAGCAGCCCTCTCCGTGTTATCAGCCTGGTGGAGCTAGTCCGGCTTTATGGGGCTTTATGCAGCACTTTGATCTCGGGCTCTGGTGGTCTGGGCCTCTCCTTTGGGCGATAAGCTAAAGCCTATCAAACACCATAATGCAACAAACACACACAGCGGCGATGAAACCCAACATCAAAACAGGTTCTGAGGCGGCGTACAGAAAGGTGTTATTTATGTGTGACATCCTTCTCCGGAGTGCTTTCATGTGGATTTAGACAAATACTAAATTCCTCAAAGCCTGGAATAAACTTATTTTGTGTTCACTGCCATGTTGAAGATTAGAGGGTCACACCAGGGGCTTTGGATTGTTGGACCTGCCAACAAAGGTCTTCATTAATGCAGCTTGTTTGATGAGTTAAATGATGAGTTTAGATCTTATATATCTCTGTTCAATACAGGACAAGACATCTTCCAGTAACATCATTTCTAGAAAACGTTTTCAAATAACATAAATGATTTGCGAAAATATTCTACCGAATAAGAAAGCCCCAATGGTTTCATCTAGCAAACAGCATTCTGGGCCGATACTAATGTTTAAAATAACAATAACATGCTAAACTTACCCATTTATCATCATCGCACGCAGACTATAGTCTTCCAGCTTTGATTTCCTGAAAACATAAGCTGTAAATTACGTATCGTTGAAATGCACCAGCAAGTAGAATTTCTATTTGCACCAGTGATAATATAAATATAGAATCATTTTCAAAGTAAGATAAAGTGCAGTTGACTGAAATAAATCGAATGCCTGGAAATTGGGTAGTTACAAAAAAATAAGCAAAAGAGAAAATGGCTGTTAATTAAGAGAATTGGCTAATACGTCCAAAACCAAGGCAGCATCCCTTATTAGCATCTGTGTGGCACAGTCCTGGTCTTGTTATCGGACAGTGGCCTCAGTATGTCACACTCACAGACTCCCTTGTGTCTATACAACCTTTGGGCACGTAGTTGTGATTCCAAAGAGATTTCACTCCCCAAGAAGAAACGGAGCGAGACAGCGGGAGAGAGATTTGCTTTTTTACTCCCGGGCAATTATTGTCACACAGAGTCAGGCGGCTAAAGCGTTTCTAATTCATGGGGATCTGAGCAGGGCTGCACATTAGCACAGCCCACACAAGCAACAGCAGACACCTCGAAAAACAAGCTGCATTAATGCTTTTTGGAAATTGAATTTGTCTCAATAAGTGTGCTGCCAAAGCGGATTCATATTATTCTGTCTAGCATTGTTGCTAGTTCTCTAAACCAGGGATAACAATATGTGCCAGTGTAATGTCACTGGTGCAGTGATGTCATCCAGCTTCCCGGGGCTGTGGCCTTATCATCGACCTCTGATAATGTATCACAGGCGAAAGTGCCACCATCAATTACTCCATTTATTTCTGTCATCTGTTGTGTTTCTGCCACTAAATGCTACTTGAAGTAGCCAGTATTAGAAGATAGAGCTGAGGTCACATAAATAAAGCAAGTGTTAGGGGATGAATACACAGTTAATAAAGAAGACTTTTTTTATGACAGACTTTTGAAACAGGATAAAACGCTCAGGGTTTTCCGGATTAACAGCTAGCCTAGGTCTGTCCAAGGTTAGCAGAACCTGCCAACCAAAACCTGTAAGGCTCACTAGATTGTTTTAGTTGTTACTTTTTATATTTGGTTCATCAGTACAAACACGTAAGGGTCAAAGCAAGAGCTAGACTTTGAACATGTTTCCAGTCTGAATGCTAACCATTGGCATCGATCTTCTCATCTAACTCTCAGCAGTAAAGTTAAAAGGCGTTTTCCCAAAAATGTCAATATTTGTTCTTATAATAATTTATCCTGCTTGTTACAAAAAGAAATGACCTGTATGTGACCTTTAGTGTTTATTTCCACTTCCAGGTACAGGGTCTGCAGAGAGAAGGAAGCACCCCACTCACAAGTTCCTGTGTCTGCGGGTGGGGAAGCCTATGAAGAAGACGTTTGTTTCCAACGCCAGTGCCTCCATGCAGCAGTACGCCCAGCAGGGCAAGAAGCACGAGTACTGGTTCGCTGTGCCGCAGGAGAGGTGGGTTCCTTGGCATCACTTTTGAATACAATGAAATTATTCCTCTAGTAGCCTTTATAGCAGGGATTTAGTTAATCAGGGTATAAGGGTATTTTCCCACTTTCCTGTGGTGCTCAAAGCAACAAAATAAATGTTTGAAAAACTCAACAGCAATGTCTCTTCCCAGAAATCATGATCCGGTTATTTACAACAACAAACCTTGTTTAAGCAGTTTCATGTGGGAACTATTTATTTTTCTAGCAAATAGATTTTGGGGTGAACTGTGTCTTTGAAACCATAAAACCAGTGCTTTAACTGATGATATAGAACAATATTTTAAAGCAGAGTATATGATATAGTAGCCTCTGATTATTCAGCTTTCAGTGCAGCAGACTGATTTTAATCGAAGAGAGCTGCAGGGATTTGACCTGACTCAGTCCTACCATATTCATAACCCACTACAAAAGTCAGCTGAGTCCCTGAAGCCCCTCTTTTCCAATTCTTTAAATATTTGAAACCAATCAAATATGCATTATTTGTCTGGTCTGAGTCCCAATGCAGCACCTGCCCATCTCCCTGGGCTGCTTTGCCAGACAAAATTATGTATTATTCATTCACTCTGCAGGGAAACACACATGCACTTTACTCCTGCACTGGGCCACAACCCAAAACAATAAGCACGTTTCCAACGCTATGTTTTGTATCCTCAAAAAAGTTGTTATGCGTTTGTGACCTACGCTGAAATGTTTCATTTTTATCCACTGGAAATATGGCTTGTTTATAGGGTTTTCAAAGTTGTAACGCTCCGGTTGGATGTACGGTTGCCAAGCCAGTTCATATTAGTATTTAGTGTCTACTGGGACATGTCTCCATGCTTTAATGTTCAAAAAGCTCTTTATTGTTCTCAGCACCTCTTTTCACCCTCTGTCTGAAACCAGAGCCCAGTCTGCTCTGATTGGTTAGCTGGCCGGCTCTGTTGTGATTGGTCAACCATTTAGAGATCTCCTGCCCCGACAAAATCACGTACAATGTGTTGGAGAGCTGGCCAATAGAGGTGTGAATGTTACAAAGTGATGTCATTATGTTACGAAAGTGAACAAAGGACTACAACTTGGCCAGTTCCAGCAGGGGGGGGGTTGGTTGGAAGAAACTTTGGGATTTCAGCCTTTGCAGACAATATTCATGCTAACAAACCTATATAACACACTACGGAAAAGGGGAAACCACAACAAGCTAAATAAGACATCTCTAATGTTCTAACGCCCCTCATGTTCACACACATGCTGCTCTGTTAGGCTGCCAATCACATTGGAATCAAACACACAGGTTCAGTTAGTCATGGTGCTATAAATGCTCGTTGGATATGCGGTGTGTTGAGCGTCTGCGTGCAGTATTGACACTGAAATCCCCCCTCACTTCATTATTCATTATGAACTTCAAAAGTCTTGCTCCTTACAGATTTGTTGTTCTCTTCCACAGGTTGCTTAGCTACGACATTTCCCACCTGGCAAAACAAGTTTTCTGTGATGCTGCGCTACGGGAGGATAGCTCAGGGGCATTGCAGATTCAAAGCTAGTATTAAAAAGACATGTTACTACTCATTATTCTGTACTTGTGTTTCTTGGCAAGTCAAGGTGTGTGTGTGGGAGGAGTGATCATAAGCTGTTTGGACTGACAACACAGCGGCTCTTAGTTATTTTCTTCAGACACTGCGAGACGCTCTGTAGCTTGACCTAGATGGGAGGCGACCCGCATGATGTGTCTTGTCCTGGCAGTGGTGTGGGGGGAAAGCGAGGCTATTAAACGCACTGAATACAGCTCAACCTACTGAGTCTGTTCAGTTCTTTCATGTCTACCAGCCATAGCCATATGTGACACAAACTGTTCTTTATTTAAGTTGTTTATGAGATGCGCTGTAGCATCTTATTATAAACTAAACTGTTTGCAGAGCCCCAGGAGATAATAGAGAAAGCTTCTCTAATGGATATTTACATTGTAACAATGTATCAAATATGTAATGTGACAGGTGTCGCTTGAAGTGACTTGTAAAAACATGTTACCTGGCCTTTGGTTTCCATCAACTCAATGGTATACTTCTCAAAGTGTGGTCCGCGGACCACTGGTGGTCCGTGAGCGCCCCCTAGTGGCCCGTGAGTATATTGGTAACATTTCACATTTGAAATAAATAAATAAATTTAAGTTTTCCGCACTCTCGTGGAAATATCTCCGCAATGGAACGAGCTTAAGTTTGTACCATTTTCAGGCGATTTATAATCTGTTCTAGAAAAACGATGTGTTTTGGGATATTTGTGGAGTTAGGTGGTCCGCGAGTGTTTTTTTATTAAGTGGTGGTCCTTGGTATGAAAAAGTTTGAGAAACACTGATTTAGATCCTTAAACCTCATTTATTTTCGTTTAAGTCCCATAACTTTAAAAAAAGATATGGTTGAGTCTCATAAAGCTTGTTTACCCAAGCATATATTTTGGGATTTCTAAACGCAACAGGCCCAACAGCAGACAGACAAAGTTAGTACCTTGCTACTGAACATAGTGGAGCATTTAGCGGCTAAAGAGACACATATTTCTTAAGGAATTGGTGGGGACCAAAACGGAGCAAAAAGAGTTCACATTTGATTCTCCTTGTGTCCAGAAATAAGACTCCGACCAAATGCTAAAGTTGCTCTGTCTTTGTTCGATGTGTAAATATGCAAGTGTTAGCTAACCTGTTTGATGAAACAACTTTAAATAATGTGATAATATGTAAATGTTGTCTTTACAGCTTGTTGTGCTGCCCACAAGGGACAGCACGATCAATGTATGCATGTTCAACTATGTGTTATTATAAAACCATTTGTTCCCAAATGTACCCACACCTCAGAACAAAGTGATGGCTTATCTTTCTTGCAATACTTAATAACAGAGGAGAACAGAGTCACACAGGCCAAGCAGTTTTAACAGTTCATCAGAATTAGCAATGAGGTGACGAGAAAGCATTTCCAAATCTACTGATAGACACTGAACAAAATCTCAGCTGTTTGAGAAATCTTCACCCTATGAAAAATTGAGTAAACTGTTTTGGGTGTTGTATTAGTTGTTTACATATTAATTTGTTGCAGATCATTATGGACTGTATAAATGTTTTTTTATCAAGTGCAAGTTTTTTTGGTTTTATTTGACCAAATAACGTAATTCAGGAATCAAGCCTTTTCTCTAAATGCCTGTTTATTCCCCCAGGTCAGAACACCTGTATGTGTTCTTCATGCAGTGGAGCCCGGACATGTATGGTGAGGGGGTCAGGGGGATGGGACAGGAGCCTGGGTTTAGGGTTGTCAAGAAGAATGAAGTGACAGAAACAGATGTGGACGAGCCCATCACCGACCTCAATGTCAAGGAGTGGGAGGTAAGGTCTACGCAGCTCAAACTGTGCTCTTACCTTGTTAAATCAAACGTGTTGTCTTAAGCCTCACAGACATGGATTAAATATAGTTCTCCACTATGATTTATTCCATAACTGTGAGAGCAGAAACTCATGTGGTGTATTGTTAATTGTTGTATTTTAAGTTACATGTCGTATAACTGTTGATTTGCTTTTATTATGCAATGCATAGTGAAAACGGGCTAATTTTCATTTTTAATCCATCATAACTGTGTAGTTGTAAACCTTAGTTTTGTAATCTGCTTCTGTGTATTGCACTTTTATATACCACTGCATATTTCTTGATTTTATGGCAACTTTGTAAGTCCATGTAAGTTGTGTGAGCACTTGCTTTGCTTGGAAATGTGCTTCTCTGAACTTCCAACCAAAGTGTTATGCATGTTTGTGTAATTGTTTATTCTTCTCAGTTAGTGTTTTGTAGTTTTCATTATATGTTGTGTGGCTGTCACTAGTGTTGGTGTACATTCAGAAACATATTTTGCAGAATGGCAAAAGGCTAACACCATTACAGTTTCTTATCTTTGAAATCACCTCAACTCACTTGGTAGTGATGTGGGCTCAGTCTGTCCTACTTTCTTGGTAAACTTACTTCTCAGGTGTCTTCTTGATTGCACATGAACAGAATGGTGAAGTAAGACTTGGAAGCATAGACAACAGATGTTCCTATAGATGTTCAGCACTGTTATTGGAAGCAGTTGCACCCCACTGTAAATAGGTTGTGGTCAGATTATTAACAGCCCTGTGGAAAATGTGGAAAATAATAGGTCATTCATTGTAGGAAGACATTGATACCATGGAAGCAGTGGCAGGGATTTAAACTAATGTAAATTCATGATGTAGGAAACAAAGTGGGCTGATTTGTTTTTCATGTTCCATTACATTTAAATAAGTAAATAGGAACCTGTTTCTCTTGTTAGTGCTGTTGAAAATAATACATGAATTTAAAGCAATGTTTTTGCTTGTTGCTTTAAAGGGTGGGGTAGGTAAGTTTGAGAAACCGGCTCGAGATCGCTAGAATTTGAAAATACACAACCGGAGAAAATCTGTCACTTCCTTATAGAGCCCCTCCTCCAACACACACGAACGCGTGCATAACCAATGAGGGCACGAGATAAATGTGTGCCCCGATGGAAGGCTGACAGGCAGGTAGGCCATCCAATCCGTTTAGCCGGAAGTGGCAGATTTTCTCCGGTTGTGTATTTTCAAATTCTTGCGATCTCGAGCCGGTTTCTCAAATTTACCTACCCCACCTTTAAGGACCAATAGGTGAGTTTATTTAAATAAATGTTATTGTTTCGGGGGAAAACTGACACATTTTTCTTTAGGCTTGTTAAGTTGTGTATTAATTATTACTTGATTTAATTTGAACTTCTTTACGTAACTTTTGGATACTGTCCTGAAGAAATCATACCTCGTGTGCTAGTGGTGCTACTGTTTCTTTAAATGGTCGGTTATGGGACGGGGGTCATCGTTGTTATCAACCAATGGGGAGCCGGTTTCCCTGCTGTCCCGTGTTATTACTGGTTTACAGCGATGTCACACAATCCATGTGGAGATGCCCCCGTTGGGAAAAAAAAATTCTATTTCAGTCAAGCAAGCTGCCAGGCTTCATACCAACTCCGTCGTCTTGTCTCGGGGCTTTACTGGGAGAACTTAAAGGATTTGTAATGTAACTTTCCAGCTTCAACCTCGCTCCGAAAGCAAGATATGTTTTCTAGGAGGGTGAAAGACCAAAAGAAGCGGCTGAGCCCTAAGTATACTTGTGTATGTTCCTTATGTTTAGGTCATGTTTTCGGTCCTTGGTGATGTATTTGGTATGATGTTGTTGTTGTTGTTGTTGTTGTTGTTGTTGTTGTTGTTGTTAGCAAGCCGTGCTAGCTCGCTAGCGAAGCTAACTAGCCCTCTATACAGCAGTATGCTGTAGGTCAGTGATTGATTTTGAACAAAGTGGCCACTGTCCGACCACTATTTGGTAGTCAGGAAGGTGCTCTCATCTGTTGTTTGTCCCCTTGGCACCTTGTGATACGATGTGTGGGGCTCTGTAATCTGTCTGAAAGTTTCCAGTGCGGGTTGCCAGTTAAAAGAGGCAGCCCCTTCTTTCATTCACCAGTGTCTTGACCTCACATTACCATACATGTTTTACCAGGTATCATGTTTACTTTATAGCTACAACGTGTTATTTGGAATGCTAACATGTGCTGTGTTGCAGTATAATCTTTGCTGTCACTTCAACATCCTGACCTTATTTATGAGATTGATTCACATTGCAATGTGTAGCATGCTGCTAGCTAACCCTTTTCCAGGGCACAAATGCACTAAAGTGCCTTCAGCTGTAGGTGAAATGAGTTCCACATGTATTTTTTATTAGGGCTGTAGTTATCTACTACATTATTGAGTGCTGTAAAGAGGCAACTTGTTACCAAAACAGTTATTTACACCAAAGGCCACAAGGTAAGCGAAAGATAATCTTAGTTGTAAAAAGTAATTAAAGGCAATGTATGACATGTTTGCCCTGACAGTTAAAACATATTAGGAGAGATTATGTTGTGTGTGTGTGTGTGTGTGTGTGTGTGTGTGTGTGTGTGTGTGTGTGTGTGTGTGTGTGTGTGTGTGGGTGTGTGTGTGTGTGTGTGTGTGTGTGTGTGTGTGTGTGTGTGTGTGTGTGTGTGTGTGTGTGTGTGTGTGTGTGTGTGTGTGTGTGTGTGTGTGTGTGTGTGTGTGTGTGTGTGTGTGTGTGTGTGTGTGTGTGTGTGTGTGTGTGTGTGTGTGTGTGTGTGTGTGTGTGTCTTGTGCACAAGGCTTAAAATATCTTCCTGTACGAGACACAGTGGACTAGTAAACACCAACGTTGATTCAGAGGCAGCAGCTCTCTGCGGAGCTGGCAGCGTGGGGTGTAACTGTTGGAATGTGTCCATGCTCACAGGTCATTGTGTTGCTCTGTCTGGGTTGTTGTTTTCTGGATTGTTGTTCCTGACAAACGGAGAGTGGGTTATTGTTCATGCCATGGACTTGGCAAGCATTGTTGCATCAGTCGATTTTGTGGATTTTGAACTTTGCACTGCAAATACTTTTTGGATTGTTTAAGCATTTTGGTTCAGAAGAAAGAGTTTTATTAATATTGCAGTTATTTTGTTTAAGTTGACTTGTAGGATGACTGAGTGGTGGTGGCATTCAATTACACAAACATGCAAAATGACAGAGAGCTCTCTATCATTCTTTAACTAAAAAGTGGACTTGTCAACAGCGGCCTTAACGGTATACTTTACCCTAAAAATGACCATTTGTATACCAATTACTCACCCCATGTAACCTTGAATTCTTTAAGAGAAATTCATGGTGAACAAAGAATCAAAATACACAGAGAATTCTTGATGAATGTAGATAAATACGGGGCGTTTGCTCCAAAACGTAATCAAAACGTCCTTTTATAAACTCGTGCGTACCTCATGCAGCATCGTCCAAGTCTCATTTAACCAAAAATGATGTTACAAGAGTTTGTAAATGGATGTTTTTATATAGTTTTGCTGTTGTAAAATGCGCCCAAAGTTCATCACGGAGGATATAGAACAAAGGGTAACTTGAGGTATGTAATTTATATAAAAAATGTTATTTTGTGGGTGAGGTATTCCTTTAAGCCTTGGATACAGTTTTTAACATTTCTGAAGTCTGCTTTAATATAAAGACTAGTGTTGTGTTTTCCCTACTTAAAAGGACACTTAGTACTCAATCCTTCTCTTCACTCGCCGGCAAAAGATCCGGTAGAGTTTTATGTTCCACTTGTCCCTGTTTTTGTACAACCAGGTAGTGTCTCTGACGGAGTACCACCGTCGGATCGATGCTCTAAACAGTGACGATCTGCGCTCGCTCTGCAAACGACTCCAGGTGCCCTGACCTGTCTCTCTGCCCAGCCTGTTGCTGCTGCTGCTGCCTGCACCAGGATGCTCTCCCAGAGGCTGGAGCAGGCTGCAGCTGCTGCTGATGTTGCATACTAACCTCAACAACACCTGTTCATACTGCTTTACTCTAAAGTAATAGATTGAGTAGGTTTTGCGAGTGCATGGATTCTCAAAACCTATAGAAAACTTGCTTTACGAGATCAATTGGGAATAACCTCTCAAGCATTTGACAGGAAGTATTTTTTATCAATCCATTACAGAAAACTGTGTTATGAGGTTTTGATGTAACCGCAGCATTATCTCCATATGTCAGGCTTTCCGTCTTAGACTGGTTGTCATGGTGTTTTTAGCGCTTCAGTCTGGTTACTAGGTAGTTAATGCTAGCTGTTTTTGTGAGCTGTAGACACAGATTACACAGAAATAGCTGTGGTTATTTCCTTTTTTGTTTCTTTATTAGAATATTGTCTTAGTTGTTGAAATAAGATGAGTTTTTAGAGTATTGATGGACAAAGAGATGGTGTGTTGGGGACAGGGTGGAAGTAAGACTCCCTTAGGCTGAATGACGTTTCCTGAGAACAATGCAGGTAGGCATGTTTGAATGGGGGCCGAAACGTGAGCGCATCCCAGCCAGCACAGCGCTCTACAATCAGCCCCTGTTATCAGGAAAGATAAATAACCCAAACAGTCTGTTGGTCACAGAAAATGTCAAGCTGCGGATTACAAATGATTCATTGGGTTCATTTCCTATTCACTTTGCATTCTCCTCTCCCAGACACTGTTTCAGTATTCTAGTTTGGCCCAACCAATCCTAGTTGTCTGGCATTGGAAAGTGGCAGGAAGATATTCAGCTGTCATCACCAAGTTGTTTGGATTATCAGTGTGTTGCCAGCAAACGCTGCATTTATATTTTTTCCGTGAACACTGTTAGATTTAAAGTAGGACTATTGTTGCTCAGGTTAGGCTATATTCTTTATGTCATCATAGCCTGTTAAGTTACACATTTTCTTCAAGTAGAGTTTATCATGTATCACTTCAGAATCCACTGACTCAGTCTATCTGGGCCTTATACTGTTGCAGGTTACAGCCCAATATAAGCAATCTAAAGTTGTAGGTGTATGACAAATAGCTATAATTGAACCCAACCGGTAAAGATGCTTTCTGGAAGCTGAAGTGAAACTCCCTGTTTCAGTGTATATACCTACCTAACTTTCATTTGTTCTTGTAGATCACCACCAAGGAGGAGGTGAACTGCAAGCAGGGCGCATCCATCAAGTCGGAGCTGGAGCCAGAAACGTTCAAACCCAACCTCAGAGAAGCCAGCGATCTCCTGGAGGCCGACCAGATAGAGAAGGTACCCACCGCTGATGTACAACATATCAATAATGTAACCATGTTCATCCAAATGTAATCCATTTTCACTCTGGTGCATTCAATGTGAATTATTCGGCCCCTTTTCAGATTGGTATTTGCAGTATGAACCTATATACCATCATATGATCTGTGGGTCGTGCGGTTGTATGCAAACGCAGAGGATTTGTCATTTCACTTTCAAATTTGTAAGAAAATGTAGCCCTCCTTTCCTTCAGCTCCCTTTTTAGGATTATGTGCCGACCGTGTAGTCGGGAAACAAATGCATTCACTGCTGAAGTAACCATTATACACGAGCCTACCCAGCCGCTTTAGATGGAAAGAGTACAAACTAGGGCTGAACGATTAATCGATTTTAAATCGAAATCGCGATTTGAAATGATGTGATTATCAAATCTCAAAGCCTGCGATTTATTTTTATTTTCTTCTTGTGTGCCAGTCATCCACACCAATCAGAGGTGCTGTGCTCCACATGTACCAGCCATTGTTAACCAATCAGAAGTAGCCCATGATAGAAGGTGATAGACAGATTGATCCAATCACCTGCCAAGTGCTTCTGAAAGTGCCTGCCCTTTCCAAATGGCTTCCAATGGAGCTTTAGATGGTTTCTGAGTCAGGTTAGCAATGCTCCATCACATGTTTCTATCACAGGGTGAGTCTTAAACTGAAGCTTGACTTTAAAGCAACGGAAGTTTCATGTAAGTTTAGTTTTTTCACTCGTAGCTCGGGCTGCGGGGGGGCTAGAGACGGGAGCACGTTGATACGACCTTCCTAGCCGGAGTTCTGGCCGCATTTTACAATAAACTTCCGTTGGGTCGCTTAAAAACAAATATCGCAAATCGCAATCGCAATATTTGTCAGAAAAATCGCAATTCCATTCAATCGTGCAGCCCAAGTACAAACAGCAAAGAAGTCTATTATTTACCATCAGCACACTCACTCCTCCACCAGGCTCAGAAGCCATTAAGCTAAGGGTGGTGGCAAAGTGAGACGGTGCAAAGTGAGTATGATTGAAGAGAAAGTTTGCCCCAAAATCGAAAATAATTTATCTTCTGATATTTATGAATCTGATTTTTACTGCGAGTTGTTGTTCGAAATGTCTCTTGGCACTCACTTGTGGTGCTCACAGCTGCAAATAATACATTTGTTAAACTCGACAGCAATGTCTCCTTTTAGAAATCATGACCCAGTTGCTAAAGATAGTTGTTAGTCCTAGTTTCATGTAGGAACTATCTTATTGTATGGTATTGCCACGCAGAAGGAAGCATGCACCTGCTCATGGACGAGAGGCTTGAGCTTGTGAACAATAATGTAAACATGGAGACATCTGAGCAATAATGTTAGCTTACTCAAGTGAGCTCAGGAAAGCCTTTTATAAATTAGTAAATGCACGCTTCTTTCTACGGCGTGATACTGTACAAAATAAATAGTCCCTAATTGAAACTTAGGTCTCTAACTCTGTCAGGATTTCTAGACAGCGACATGCTGTTCAGTTATTAACACTAGAACCGCCAGAGGTCGCCGTATACCTAACACCGCCAACGGGTCACATGTACCCGCTATTGATTTTCAAGGTTCAATGTTCTTTTATTTATCATACAGAACAGTGAGTTTTGATCGCACAGGGATGAAACTTATACCAATAGAATCTGTGGACTCTCAGCTTTCCATATGCTATGATAGTTTGTGCAGATATAGCATGAAGTATAAAATATCACTACCAGTGCTGATTTAAAAGCTTGGTGTTAGACTTGTGTTTTGTTTAGGTACAGATCTCTATCTCTCTCTCTATCTATCGATAACTATCTATCGATCTATCTGTAATGTTCTGTTCTATGGACATATAATTGTCTACATAAACGGACGACGCGGACTACTTCTCTCATTCCGAGTGTTCATCTTTATTCAACTGGCACGTAACCTGCACACATGCATTATGTCCTCAACGTGAGCTCAGTCATCCAAGATCTTGTATTCTCCAAGATGTTACACTATCTCTCTCTCTCTCTTTCTCTCTCTATCTCTCTCTATCTCTCTTTCTCTCTCTATCTATGTATCTCTCTTTCTCTCTCTATCTATGTATCTCTCTATCTATAAGGAACCGCAGTAGGCAAAAGGCGTTGCTATAGCAACACGTCATGTTTACGCTGCATTTTCTATGAGGTAAATATTACCCGCTGGCGGATATGGGTATAAATGGCCCATTTTTTGGTGATTTTTTCAATCTGACTTCATATTGACAATTGAGAAACACATTAACAGACTTGTCTCAGGCGCTAACCTTTATGTTGTTTGAGGTGTGGTGTACTGTACGCCCCGCAGGCATTGCAGGTTAGTGCACACACAGACACACCCAGATGAGTCCCTATCGGCATATTGACCAATAGATTGCCAGTGTGCGTCTTCCTTTTAATGTCCCTGAGGACGTGGCTCAGAGCAGAGGTCGAATCACAGCAGAGCGAAGGTGAGGCTCTTTTCCTCAGGGCTCCGTCTCCAGCCTGCTTCTTACAGAACGCTCCACCACGGGAGGAAGTGCTGAACAAACAAGAGGAAGAGCAAAGGACTGAGGAATTACTGTAGAGCGCGCAGAACATTTAAAGGATCCATACCGAGGGAAACAGAGAGAGTTGTCCGTTAAAATGAAGCATACAGTGCACCCCCCCTCCAGCGCCTTGCTCCGCTTTATCTCCCCGCGCAGCGCAGCCCTGTTAATCCTTCAGTCGGGCAGCAGCAGGGAGAGCTGGCCTCTCTCCTGAGACGCGCTGTGTTCGGAGCCCTGTTACTCTTCTCTAAACGCCACACAGTGTTAAAAGGTCACTGCCGATGTAATTGAGCATTGGTGGCTGTGGCCTTTCCGTGTTTCATCTCCTTTCTCTCTTTTCTCTGCTTCCTTTATCTTTATTATACCCCCCCCCCCTCCCTACACAGCTCGCCAGGAATCTCCCACCACGGACCATTGGGTACCCATGGACGCTGGCCTTTGGCACATCAAAGCATGGCATGAGCATCAAGTCTCTGTACAGAGCCATGCAGGGCCAGGACACGCCCGTGCTCATGGTGATTAAGGACAGCGACGGCCAGGTGAGCTGCAGATTCAACCCAGCAGGGGAACACTGGGAGATGTAGGAGCTGAGTTAGGCCCAGTGTACACAGAGCGTCGTGTTCCCGCAGAAGGGAGTGGGTGGGGCCTCCTCCCAAGCAGAGGGGGGAAGTAACTAAGTACATTTGTTTTTACACCATAAACACAAACTGGAGGATGCTTGCTCTCACGCTTTGAATGGATGAGCTTCACCCCTGAGACAGTTGGCGCTATAGAGCGAGGACGTTATGGCTAAACAAATCCCAACACTCGCCGGCAGCATCATCCAGGGTTCTATCTCATCCAACCCAACAGGTGACCTTTCTGGTCTTTATTCTGGTAGCTTCCTTCTGAAAGACAGAGCAAAAAACAGGCACCCGGGTGACTTTCTTAAACAAGTTGATATTTCCAAGTGGAAACACTTTGAGCAGCTGCTCAAAAACATTGTAGCGCTAAAAAGAAGATGCAGTGCTTCTTATCGGGCGATGATGAAATATGCTCTGCTCATTGGAACCGGTTGAAAAGATGGACACTTCAGTTGTTAATTGTTGTTGTTGCATTCTTTGTGATTTGTTCCTCCAGGTGTTTGGTGCGTTGGCGTCTGAGCCCTTTAAAGTCAGCGATGGCTTCTATGGCACCGGGGAGACCTTCCTCTTCACCTTCAATCCAGAGTTTGAGGTACACTACCTTCACTGTCTGTAGGAATTCATAAATGTACAGTGTCCTTTATGATGGCACTTTCCCTCAGGCGAGAAGATTTGCTAAAAGAGTGAATAGTTGAGGTGATCATCGTGTGGTGGCAAACATTACCACGGTGTAGTGTCATTTTGTATCTGCCCTTTGTGTGGATGAACAATGTGCTAAGAGGTTTACCATGCACACTGTGAATGTAAACATTGTGTAATCTGCCTTATCCGCAACAAAAAGGTATTGCATTCAAATATTGTTTTTTGTGTAACGGGCCAAAAACACAATGATGTTGTGTGGAACTGGAAAGAAGTTAGAAAAGACTGTTTTAGGCAAAGAGTTAATATTGCAGACTCAACCCAGATAACATAGTGTATGCAATACTATGCCAGGATAGACTCGAGGTTACACGGTGAACAAGCTCTTCTTCTACTCCCAACCCATGCGGTGATAAATATGCGTCTGTATATCCGTATACATTTGAAAGTGTTCTTTGAACGGTTCTTTAAAGCTTCCACTTTCAGAGGCATGTAGCGTTTTGTAACTTGCTTATACTTGCTAACTTGGTTATGCTCCGACAGCATTTACACTGGAATGCTTTCAGGGTGGAGGAATTTAAGAAATGCTACATTTGCATAACAGGTTTACATTAAGGGGCTTTAATCCCGTCATCTATGACAATGCAATGATTGTCTGGATCTTCCCCATCACCAGAAATACAGAACATGTAGACTTCTCTTAAAAGGACAGAGTCTGCATTATCAAATGTATCTCTGCAAATAACGATCAGAATGTCACCTAATTTGGATCAGATGTTTACAGACACTAAACACTGAATCGTAGGATATTAAAATAAGGAAAGGTATGTATTAATATATGAACCATCTTATATGCCTTGCGGTATAGTATAATGTAAGGCAAGATGTTAATACTAGACCATGCCTTAGAGGTAAACATCGATGTGTTCTGCTCTCATCGCGGTAAACACCACTGGACAGATGCTGTCAACATGTAACATGTCATGAAATGCCTCCTAATGTTGCTGTGTGTGTGTGTGTGTGTGTGTGTGTGTGTGTGTGTGTGTGTGTGTGTGTGTGTGTGTGTGTGTGTGTGTGTGTGTGTGTGTGTGTGTGTGTGTGTGTGTGTGTGTGTGGGTGTGTGTGTGTGTGTGTGTGTGTGTGTGTGTGTGTGTGTGTGTGTGTGTGTGTGTGTGTGTGTGTGTGTGTGTGTGTGTGTGTGTGTGTGTGTGTGTGTGTGTGTGTGTGTGTGTGTGTGTGTGTGTGTGTGTGTGTGTGTGTGTGTGTGTGTGTGTGTGTGTGTGTGTGTGTGTGTGTGTGTGTGTGTGTGTGTGTGTGTGTCAGGTGTTCAAATGGACAGGAGACAACATGTTCTTCATGAAAGGAGATATGGACTCTCTATCTTTTGGTGGAGGAAGGTGAGTCCAATATTACAGACACATCTTTCAGTCTGAACTAAATCTGTTTTAGTAGAATCTAATGATACAGTATAGTTCAAAGTTATTCCCCCGAATGAAATAATGATAGTGAAGAGGTAGATAATTGAGAATAACACATCATTTAAGAACTGATGGAAAGAAATCTTCCTTTTGTTCTATCTTTTTGTCTGGAAGCAGGTGAGCCTGAAGCTAATGTAGTGTAACCTGCTAACATGCTGTCACTGTGTTTAGAGTGCATGGGAGGGACTTGACTCAAATACAAAAGTGAGTGCTTTTAGTATTTCGACCACTTCAGCCTATTGTGGCCGAACAACAACAAACACATTTATAAATGTTAGTGGCAAAATCAGTTTTTTCATCTGCTTAACACAGGAGCAAACACTATTTAGATCACACTTATAATAAATCACCAGATTAGTATTTTTCTCACGTGTATAAAAATGATTTTCATTGCATAAAAGCGTTAGTCATGAAATATGCCTTAAAGACTGTCGCCTCCTGGATGATGACCTCCAGCTAAGCCCTGTCTCTCTCCCCAGTGGGGAGTTCGGCCTGTGGCTGGACGGAGACCTGTACCACGGCAGGAGCCACTCCTGTAAAACATTTGGGAACCCCATGCTGTCGAAGAAGGAGGATTTCTATGTTCAGGACATAGAGATCTGGGCTTTTGAATAACAGTGCACCACAGGGAGAGAAAAACAAGTCCTGCAACAGGGCAAAGCGAGGAGCCCCTCCTCCTTTAGAACAATGGCCCCCAGCCTGTCTGCACATCACCGGGCTCCGCAGGAGGCCAGCTGCCAGATGCTTGTTGTGCGTTACTACTGCAGTTATTACGGAGCTTCTTTTTCTTTGTGAAAAATGACCTTTGTGTGTATCTTGTTACAGCCTTGTGCGGCGTCTTTGCAGAGTAGGGGGAGTGTGTGAGTGAGGGAGGGAGAGGAGAGAGCCTTGAGGAGCATTAGAACTCCTCTCCACCTGAAGGTGTTAGCGTTTGGACCGAGAAAAGGACCGCCCTACTCGTCCAGATCGTGTGTCCGTCACAGAACCTCAAGGAGCCCCCCCCCCCCCCTAGAACTTTTGTCGGTAGGATGTTACTCACTTTGCTGTCTCCACGGAGAGAGACCCAGGTAGGCAGACAGAGGCTGAACACATTCCATTACTCCTGGTGATGGTAGTGTCGCATTTAAATAAAATAAAAAACTCATCAGCAGCAGGATATGATGACACTTGGCTCAGAGAGGATTTGCTGTGTAAGGGGGGGTGTTAGTCTTTTTTCCAGTACAGTTTTGGGTTGTCTTCTGAGTATACTGACTATAGAGTATTGTGTATTGTAGTCCTCCTGTCGTTCACTGTCATAGCACACCATCTGAAGCACATAGCTATACTCAGATCACCCCTCGTCGTTCTGTTCAGTGGGTGTACTGTTCGTAGACGGTAACGTATTGCAATAGATTTGTGGAATATGCAAAATAACTGTCCTGTGACCTCAAGTACGGGTGGGGGGGGGGAGGCGCGGCACTTTAGCCGCGGCCCGTCGCTCTTTCACGAGAGAAACCTGTAGAGATTTGACGTCTTGATACACGATCGCTTTTCATTTGAAAAGCCCGCGACATGGTTAACTGTTTCACATGCATATATGACAATTATTTATTGGTATATATGATTATATGGGGATTTATATAATCATATATATTTTGCTGTTAAGTGTGACAGTGATCTACTTGTGCTGATATTTCAGCTGTTACAATATTATGTATATTACCCTGTAAATTAATGTTCAAATAGTAGATGTGTTCCTATATATATATATATATATATATATATTTATTATATATATATATATATATATAAATACATAATGCTATATAAATATATATATATATAATAAAGTGTGGATTGGTGGGTTGCTTCCAGCACTTTAATCAGGTGTAAAGCGTCAGGCCAGGTTCCTATATTCTCTTAGCAGTAGCTGTACAGTACTTTTTTTGTTTAGATCATTAAGATGTTAACTGTTAGTAGAAGCTTGCTGCTACCAATATCAATAAGGGTATGACCTAACGCTCTGTGTGTCTAATAAGGAGGATTACTCTGAGGCAGGAAGGGGGGTGGAAGGTTGGTTCTCTGCTGTTGGCTGTCAGGTCGGTGGGTGGAGGTAGGTTTGCAGGCAGGGTGAGGGGGGGTGTGTACAGGACGTATCCTTCCGCCCCTTCCTGGTCTTCCACACCAGTATTTGTGTCCTTGTGGAGCCACAAAGAATAATATGGATAATTCTTCCGATAATTTCACCAGATTACAATGTATCAGTGATGTATAAATAACAATAAAGCTGAATTAATTGTTGTAACCTGGGATACGACTCAATCAATCAATGTTTATTTATATAGCCCAATATCACAAATGTTACATTTGTCTCAGTGGACTTCACAGTTTGTAGAGAATATCAGTATGACAATACGACACCCTCTGTCCTTAGACCCTCTGTCCTTAGACCCTCACATCGTACAAGGAAAAACTTCTGGAGAAAACCCACAGTTTAAAGGGAAAATGGGAGAAACCTCAGGGAGAGCAACAGAGGAGAGATCCCTCTCCCAGGACGGACAGACGTGCAATAGATGCCGTGTGTAAATTGAAAAGATAATACATTTGCAACATAGGTAGTCCAAATGTTTGGAAATGCATGTGTGTATAATAGGAAGATGAATCCACAAGGATATCCATCCAGGACCGATGATCCAGGACCACAGCCACGACTCAAGATCCAGGGCTCGCGATGCAGGACACAGGACCGCAGGATCATCCATGACTCCGGATCCCGGCGTATATAGACACCAAAAAGAAAGACATTTGGGGAATCTGTGATGTTTCTTTTTTTAGTTTAATATATCTGCTTTTTTTTACACTTCTTAACTCCTCAAAGGATAGTTGTGTGCTCTTTTGTAAGTGTTCATTGGAAACACATTTGTACACAATCCCCAAAACAAATAAAAAAAAAACGTCAATATATTTGCTATTTAAAAGTAAAGCTGCTCAGAATTGGTAGGAGTTTCCCGCTGCTCTGTAGGTTGGATTTGATTTCACGCTCACCTGATACACTGCTTACACATCTTTTGAATTACTAAACTGCTCCGGTGCTTTGAATGTAAGCAAGATGACGCAGTGAAACGGTTCATGTTTAAGAAGAAAACTAATGGGTTGAGATGTAATGTGAAAGACGGTACCAGCCAAACATTTATTAAAATATTTTATGTTTTACTTTCATGCTGCAGCTTTTAAATCCAAATATATTAAACGTTTGTATTATACATACATTCTACAACATGTTGTGTGTGTAAAATGATGATCTGTTTCAGCTGTCAGCTTTATCAATCACTGATCCTGGTTTAAAGTGTACATTCAGCAGTCAGAGATAAAACCTACCTTTGGCCAGTTCTCTCTTGAACCCAGAAGACCGCCCCACTATATGTACTAACTCCAGTTAAATAACAGGAAACTTACAAAGCCTTGCTGCGGTCGTTAAAGGTGTATGTAATTTATTTCAGAAACACTGTTATATTCCATGGAATGCTCTTAACTACTACGACGGAGTATTAGGGCCACACTTAGAAAAAAAAAAACAGAGATTTCGAGAATAAAGTCGTAATAATACGAGAATAAAGTCATAGTTACGAGAATAAAGTCATAATTACGAGATTAAAGTCGTAGTTTCATAAGTGACTTGAGAAGGAGACAACAGGAGCGTCCTGCAATAAAATGAGGAATGTGGAGCATCTTGTAAAGCAGTAGGCCTACTTTAGTTTTGGTTTCTCAAATAACGAAATACTTTTGGCACATCAGCATCAGATTATCATAAGTATTAGAACTTTGAAAAGGTTGTGCAATAAACTGTCCATTATTTCGAAGAAAGAACCAAACGGACATGGAGGAGATTGTCTCCTTTCTGCCGGAGGAAATGGCTGGCTCTGGCCGACTACAAGGCGATCGTTGGTTATATCTACGAGCTGTTCAAACGGGATTTGTTGTTTCACAAGAAACGATGAGACTTGTAATCAAGGCTTTGGATCCAGAAGGAGTCGAACGATAGCCTTGTAGTGGAATCGGAATGAGTATGAGCTCCCCATTGAAATTAGGACAGCAGAAAGCTTACACATCTTCCGGCGCAGACTGAAAACTCATCCCGATAGCAATGAATATATTAAGTGCTTTGACAATAAATACATACAAAAATATCATCTGTGGAAGCCGTAGTACTGTAAAAAGCACGACGAATCATTTTAGCCGGTCCGGCTAAAATAACTGGATGGCCTACCTGCCTGTCAGCCTTCCATCTGTGCACACATTTATCTCGTGCCCTCATTGGTCATGTGCGCGTTCAATGTGTGTTGGAGGAGGGGCTCTGTAAGGAAGTGGCAGATTTTTCCCGGTTGTGTATTTTCAAATTCGAGCTCACTCGAGATAGTTTCTCCAAAATTACCTACCCCACCTTTAAGTGTATCTAACAATAATCAGATTCTACTTAAGAATAAAACCGTAGTTTAGTCTTCGTAAGTATAAACACCTTCTATAGAGGGGCTAAGTATATTAACCTCTGGTAAAACTACAGGTTGCAAAAGAGGACTTTATTAAGTCTAATGCACCTGAAGTCACAGGCGTTGTACTTTTGCAAGTTGTATCCTTTACTCGATCACTGGTTAAATGCTACACTGAAGATGTTTCAGCAGCAGTGTTTCCATTGTGCTTTAATGAAACAAACACAGAAACAAAGAGCTGCACCATGAGTTTAGTACTCTTGCAATCTCAACAGTTCAGCAGTCCAACTGATATCAGCAGGACCGTTATGCTCACAGAAATCCTTCAACTGTGACTGAGCGCCATCTGGAGGACGTTTAGTGTAGTGAACTGAATTTTTAAATTACAAACTAGTATCAAATCATAGATTTCATTGAATGCATCAACCCAAATAACTGTGAAAACACACAAAGTATCCAAAGAAGTGTTCTGTTATTAAAAGTGAGTGTTGTCTATCATGTTTTATTTAACGGCCCATCAAGCCCAACACAGGCACAGGTAAACACAGAGAGCAGGTGTTGAAGGAGTCTGTCCGCCCAGGAGGAACGTCTCCTGGGCATCATACGCTGACTCGGTCCTGATGTGAGCGACTTCCATTCCAGGTCCTCGTCAAATTCAAACTTCCCCTTAGGCATGCTGCGTCAGCTCTTCACTGACATCCAGCGAGACTAAAATAGTGCCGGGATCATTCTTGAGTTCTGGGATTATGGTTTTGTCAGCTGCACTGTCAGCACATTTCATAGTTTGGGAATCAAAATGAGTCCCTTATATAAAGAGCAACAGCATCAGGAAGGCATTTATCACAGTAAGAATGTGTGATTTGAACAAATATATAACAGATATTTTCACCAACAAAACGGGGCTTAAAATGTACTGGATTTTTGAATGAACTATAAAAAGATAATTCAGAATGTGTGTTTTATAATAAGTGCTTCTGATTATTAATGGTGTATTTTTGTTAGGAAAAGTGGCTCTATCGCAAAATCTATATGCAATTCAGATGCCATGTTTAACATCGTGGTTCTGTTGTAGAATAATCCCAGTGTTAAATATTCAGTGTAATTCAGGCTGTGAGATAACACACTGTACTGTCATTTTCAGCATATAGGACAAACTGTGGGCGGGCACAAACAGGACTACACTGAGGCAATGTTAAACAATATGTCCAAATTGAAGTAGGACATTGAGGAGATGAAATCTGCAGTAAGGCAAGAGGCGCGTTCACACCGCAGTACTTTTCCCACTTTAGTTCCGATAGTTCACACCAAAAAGAGCCGGAACTCAAATTAGTTCATGAGAACCTTTTTACCCCCTTTTCCTAAAGAGTTCTCATGAACTAAGTTCTGATGAACCTTTGTGGGCAAAGTACTACGGTGTGAAAGCGCCTAAGGGCATATTTTAGAAGCACAGTTAGAAAGTCCCTTTAGTCAGCCATCTCTGTGAAGACTGAGTGTGGTGTCTGTGAGGACGCACAGCTGCTCAGTACACCAGGTACTTGAGTTCAGAGTAGATGAGAGGAAACATGACGGTGCAGGCTCGGTACAGGATGGCTCCGCTCTTGAATATAGCTCGAGGTTTGGTGCTCCACGGCTCTGTCTTGAAGTTATAGTAGATTGCGTACATCGCCACGGCGAAGAAGTGTCCAATAAGATTCATGGGTTTAGGTGTCAACCTGTTAAAAAAATTCACAATGTCATTAAGTATCTTGTACTTTTCATGAATTTAAAAGGACAGTTTGGGAAATACACTTGCCCGAAAGTGAAGGATAAATGTATCTGCTGCAAACTACTTAGGTTAGCACAAATAGTTAGCTTCTACTGCTAATGTGCTGATCGGTGGAATTTGGCCATTGTCAAGCAACTGTTGTTTGCATTGGTAATGCTAAACTAAGCTAGTTTTCCCTGGTTTTATATTTCGACTACAGACATTTGTGAGACACCATATTAAGAGACATTCTGTCCATCCAGTTATTGTGGAGGACATTTCTCAATGCTTACACAGAAAGGAGTCCGACGGGCCCGTTAATGCACTCTCCACCAAGCTTGAAGTAGTGGAAGCAGGCTCTTCTCAGCTCATGAAGAGATTCTGTGTTTCACAAAAGAGGAACACGGACACAATGAGAATGAAAATGGAAATAAATATGATTTGAATGTATTGCATATTATGCCTTTGTACCTATTCACTTCAAGGATAATCATTTCTGCCCCCCTGTCATTTTGTTTCAGTGTGCCGTTAGATGCGGAGGCAGGCAGAGACTCACCGTTGGTGGCTGCAAACAGCTCATACAGGGCCTGGGCCAACACATTCACCACGAAAGAATGTGATGACTTGCGTTCCCAGTGGAATGTTTTTTTTGCCTATCGAGGAAAGAAAAGAAAGCAGTGTTATAATGCACAGTGGTCTGCAGTCGCTCACCTACACCACAGGGAATAACAGCACAGGGCAAAGTGATGCAGTGAGCCTCTAAATATAGCTGGCTGTCACACAGCGACACAAGCCCTTGGCTTTTATGATGGCATCGATGGTACATTAGGGATCAGTGAGTGTTTGGCATGATGGTACATTAGGGATCAGTGAGTGTTTGGCATGATGGTACATTAGGGATCATGATGGTGATCAGGACTGGTCCGTGTGTTCACCTGCAGCATTGCCTTGTCGTCATACAGATCTGGGATGTTGCCGAGCAGACTCCTCCAGATGCGAACGTCGTTAAGGGCAACGCTCATCCCCCCCCCCGTCAGAGGGTGCCTCATGTTGTAAGCGTCGCCCAGGAGAAGAACGCCTGCAAACCAAAGACTGCTGTTTGTCATTGTTGTCTTTTTACTCCCTTCAGCATATTGTAATTCAAATCTTCCAATTAGTGCCCAACAGTGTATTTAAGATGTTCTGACTGTTCTAACCTTTTGAGAGTGTTGCAATGTCTCATCTCTCATTACACCAATAAAGACCACTAATGTTAAAACTCCAATCATCCCCCTGTTGCACATATTAACAGTCTAATTGAAAGGACCAGTCCAACATGTCTCATGTGCGCTACAAGCTAATGTAGGCTGTAAAGTGTATATCAAAAACGTTATCGGTGCAGACAGTATTAATCACCTTTCTACTTTTTTATTATTATTATAAAATGTTAATGTTATAAATTGTTATCTTGCACTTTTTGTAGGATTAAATAAAAATTCCTTAAGATAGAGGCAGGTTGGTTCTTCCCATTCTTAAAGCTAAGCTAACTAGCTGCTGCTTATAGCTTCATATTTGCAGTACAGATAAGAGAATGTAATTGATCTTCTCATCTAACTTGAAGAAAGAAGTAATATTCCAGTTAATACAAGTATTTCTAAAGTATCAGGTAAAGTACAAAAGATGTAAAAACAAAGTACTGATGAGAGCTCAAAGAACTTTGAAAGAGTATGCATGTACAGGGTGATTTGACCTTGAACTGAGTCATTGCAGATGAGTGGACAACCAGGAATCGTGATCTGTTTCATCAGACAGTTATGACCAAAGCCATGCACTACTTCCGCTGAGTTTCCTCATAATGTTCCCAAGCTCAAACAGTTCAATAGATTCCTCTTTCAGCCATATGGCAACATGGCAGTGAATAGCTGTTCAGTACCTGGCTTGTTGACAGGAGAGGGAGGCAGGAAGCTGGCAGGCATGGACCTGAGGCGGTCGTTCTGTAGTGCCACCATGAAAGGCTCCTTTAAGTGCTCTGAGGGAGAGAGAGAGAGCAGGCGTCCATCACTCAGCTGGCTCCAGACGTGCACGCTGGGCACATGCACAAAAAGCCTTTTTCCTTCGTTTTTTATGTTTCAGTGAGCCTGACTCCACCATTTCAGCTGGACGCCTGTCAAGGTTACCAGATGCTTTGATATGGAGGCTTTGATATTTCAGCTGAATAGCAGGGCACACTATGAATGTCAAAGTGTATCTTCCGACAGCACAGGCAGAGGCTGGATATATTCCTACCCACCACCATGTCTGGCATTATTCCAAATCATTCATCACGTTACAGGGGTTCTTACTCAGGCCAAAGGTCGTTTTTCATTCGAAATGATTACACAGGAATAAAACCTCGAGGCCTTTTTCTAAATAAAGTTCCTCTCGTGTGGGTTTTACCTGGCAGCTGAGGGTATATGTTCTCAGCCATGTACTCTGAGAGGTTGCGGGGCAGCTCCCCCCTGATGTCCACCAGCACCCTGGTGTCTGAGGAGGAGATCTGGTAGACCAGCACCGGGCTCGGGTTGGCCAGCACCAGCTCAGCATGGTGGGCTCTAAACTGGGGACAGTCCTGAGGAGAGAAAAACATTTAAACATAACGTTTTAATCAAGAGCTAAGAGACATTTCATTTGAGATGGGGTTCTTTAAATTAGTAGAAATTAATTTGTAAGATCTGCACAGATTTGATTATATTACATTTTAAAGAGGCCATATAAGGCTTTGGGGCTTTTCCCTTTCCTGTAGTCTTTTCTTTAGCATTGTGTGCATGTAAGTGGTCTGCAAAGGCTCAAATCCCTGTGTTCCCTCCAGAGGGAGTTTCTCTCCCACACACTCCCTGCCTGAAATGCCTTCATTGGACTCCTTTGTTTACTTGCATAACATTATAGAGGTTTCTCAATACTCTAATTTCACAGCTGTTCTCTGTAGCGATGAAAAGCAGTTAATAAAATAATATCCAGGGGATGCATGCAGAGCTGTCATTGGCTGAGATCAGTCCGGCCGTGCGTCACGACTCTTTGAAACATCTCTGTTGCCGGAAATGCATCCACGAAGGAGCCGTGGAGGACCCATCAGTGTCTCCTCGATCATAGCTCCTCCAGAGAGTCTCCTCGATGCTCGGTCCTCGGTCCTCGGTCCTCGATGTGCATTTAGAGAAATGAGATGTCCTTCAACATGGCGCGCTGAAATCCATTTCCGGGTCACTACCGGAGGACCGAGGAGTCGAGGAGGGGAAATTAGAGAATTGAGAAACCTCTATAACGTCACAAAGTAGCACTTGGGCTTCTAATGTCTACTCTAGAGCTCCAACACATTGTAGTGAAAGGCTAGGGGGCGGGAGATGTCTAATTGGTTGACCAATCACAACAGAGCCGGCCAGCTAACCAATCAGAGCAGACTGGGCTCTGGTTTCAGACAGAGGGTGAAAAGAGGTGCTGCAGCACAGGCAGTATGAGAAAAACAAAGAGCTTTTTGAAACGTTAAAGTGTGTAAACATTTGACAGTAGAGACACTAAATACCAATAAGAACCTGAAAATGAGCAGAATAGGGCCCCTTTAAATGGAATGTATCTTTCAAATGCTATTAAGTATTTATGGTCAATTCAGAACAATATGGTTTGCACATTTTATTATCATTATCGATTAATCTGCACTTTACTTTCTCAATGAATTGATGAATACATTTGTAATAAAATAACTGAATTTATTGAAAACCAACAACAGAATGAAGGACATTTCAGGTAGGACTGGCTGGTCTCACCTTCATAAGACATCCCACAAAGTGAGAGGAGGTTTGGGCTTTCTCAGCGACCAGACTCTTTCTGAATTTGGAGAAGCAGCCATCGGCCACCACAGTCAGCCCTGCGTGTATCTCCTGCAGGACACAAAATCACACTGTCATCACACACACTCTGTAAACCATACAGTATTGATTTCCACTGGGGGGCTGGGGGGGGGGTATTGTAAAGTCTCCTCTTCTCACCTTGATGTCTCCGGTTTCTTTATCTCTGAACTTGACTCCAGTTACACAGCCGTCCTCTTCCAGCAGAGTGGTCACGGTGCCTTCTAACATTGTCACACTGGGGGGCGCAATAGGGCAGTTAGAGACGTTAAGGCATGGGTAACATGGGAAGGAATGCTACTGGAACGAAATAAATGCATATTTATGGACAAAATAGTACATTGTGATTGTACAGCAAGAGCTAAAGCAAGCACTGATATTTGCATGAATAGCCCTTTATATAAAAATACATCTGAAATAATTATATGAAAATACCTGAGATTAAAATTCCTAAAATGACATCTCATTAGGACTGAGTGTTATTAGGTCAATTTTGTCCATTCATAGAATAACTCATCCATCTGGAAAATGTATAAAAAGGAAATATGTGCTTAAAGATCAAAGGTAAGTGTAAATGAGGGATAGAAAAACCCCACGGAAGAACTTGTCATGTAGACACTTGACTTTTTTTCTTGAAAATTGAAATGTTGACCTAAAGTCAAAACAATTTGATAGAAATAAAAAAAATCTAAACTCACAGTCTCCATATTAAATTCCTCCAGAGTTAAGAGGATGATCAAAAGTGAGGTTGTAAGCTCTAGAAAAAGCGGATCAGTTGATCCTGAGTTTGTTGAACTTATTATGTAGCTTCACTTTATAAAACTGAAAAAATTGCTGCATGTGAACAATTAATTATACGTCTGTTTCTTCCAACTCACTGCTGTCAGAAACAATATCCTACTAACAGCCTGCGTAAAAGTTTGTCATGTTTTTTTAAGACCCTACTCACTTTGGCTGGGCCATGGCGCTCCTCCTCAGGCCCATGATGAAGCGGCCATGATGGAAGGCTCGTCCACAGTGGATGCTGTCCTTCCCCTGGGGGTAGGGGATCTCCACCTCTGTGCTGCTCTCCATGTCGTGGATCACATAGCCGTTCACCTGGTGGGCGTCCAGACCCTCCACCGAGCCTGGGGGAAACACAACAGGTCAGTGTTACATGCAGTGTGTGATTCAGTGAATACATGATGGTTTACTGAATGGGCCGAACTGAACAGGCACAGATCCAGGGGCCATAAATGTCACGGGGCCCCTGACCTTTACCTGTGAAATGTCACTAACAGAGACACGCACCAAGAAGACACTCAAAATGAAACATTTGAGAGGTGGTGGGGGGCTTTTGCACGTCTGTAATCAAGGGAACATGTCTCAATCAGCATGGCTGCACCATTATTCCATCAAATGGAAACACTATATGTTATATTTAAATTTAACTCACAAGTTTTGAAATAAATCCATCTGACACATTTGGTGCATTTAGACAGTTTGAGATGTCTAATGTCATTTAATCTAAAAGTCTGTACCAACAGGTAAATGGAAAAATTTAAAATAATATGTTATGCTATGATTGAGGGTGGGTCTTTTTAGAGGTATATTGCATGACTATAACAGAAACAATAACTAATAAAAACAGTAAAAAGGGGATATTATTAAGTCTTTTTTCAATAACAGTAGAGTATGATTTAGTCCTTAGGGAATTTTACATCAGATAACCTACACTTTTATTTGTTTACAGTTAACATTAAATATTTAAACCATTTGATTACAAATATCAGCCTAGTTCCAGAAATGTGTTTTGAATGTGAGGTTATGAGGAACTCCTTATTTTTCTGAAATATCAGAAAGGCACTTTTGATTAAGTAAAATCGTAACTGTCTATTACATACCTATATGCTCATAAAACTGTACTGATCACAAAGTATGAAATGTACGCTGCATGTAGATACTCTAAATAGAAGCAGGTGAGAATTAGTAACCACTAATACTTCGTTTGAAATTGTAACTATTTCACGACAACATTTCATATTTAGGACTGAACACAGCAATCAGAGTAAAGTGTTCAGACTGTGGGGGAAATGTGTCTGACAGGAGTGGCACCATAACCAAACACACTCACCATCACCACATTCTGATTCAGACATGCCTCACTCTGATTGGTTCACAGAAATATGTGACCTCACCTTTTCCAGCTGAGCCAGGCCCACTTCACACCAGTGAGAAGAGCAACTCAAAACACAGAAACCTCTCATGTGAAATAAACTTGAAATAGTGTTACTGATAGTGCATGTAGTTCTAGTAAGTGAAAGCTAGTGAAAGTGTTTTTGAGGCCTTTTACCTAGGAACTAAAGTCATGATTCAAAGGGGTTCCTGCTCATGTGTACATCAGAGTGTATTTGCAGGTGATTGACAGTCCACTGACCTTCGAGGCCCAGCTCTCTGAGGGCCCTGAATCCTCCGGGCTGCAGCAGCTCCCCCACTATCCTGTCCGGCTCCTTCAGGTCCCTCTCCACCACCGTCACCCTCCGTCCGTCCTTGGCTAAGACGGCGGCCATAGCTGAGCCCAAGACCCCGGCACCCACTATCACCACGTCTGGCTCCGGGGCCCCTGAGGAGCCACTCTCTGAGGCACTCTGTGACGCAGAGGACTCTTCTGCTTGTACTCTTCTCCTTGTTCTGCGGCTCTGGAAACAATGGAGGGGACACACTGAGTAAAGTCCAAACTGAACTGGACTGTAAGGACATGCTACATTTTGTATACTTCTTCAAATAGCCATACATTAATCAAGTACTCAGATCCTTTATTAAAGTAAAAGTAGAAATACTATGGTCTTAAAATCCTAAATGTACAAATAATGTAATAAAAATACTTTCAGTTTATATTACTACAGAATGTTATGTTATTCTGTTTTTTCTAAAAAGCATTTAATCTTGTGTTTTGTCATACAAAGTATGACATTTGCCTCTGAGGTTCAGTGGAGTAGAAGTATACAGTAGCATAAGATGGAAAACGTGAGTAATATTGTAATATCTATAAAATGTATAGTTACATTCCCAAATTGCATGTAACTAGCTATGGCTCTATAATTTCAGTTACAATATTTGGATATACAAAAATACATAAACCCTTTAGACTTTAAATCAGTAATGCTTCATACAACAACAACAAATAGGATACAATATATTGCTCAGTAATAAATAAAAATAAGTATAACAAATGACTTCAGTGAAATGGAAAGCTGTCTTTGTCTTCCTTTGTTGACATGATAAGGCTAATATCCACATGAGTTTTCTTACCTTTTTTAAGTTGTTTTCTGCTTTCTCGCTGCTCTGTGTTGAAGTTTGAGGGACTACATGGTTGATAAGAGGCACACAGGACAGCAGCCTCAGAGGGAAATGCAACACCTGAGAGACTCTGAGTGTGTGGCTGTGGAAATACCTGACATACGCCAGCAGCAGCCCGACGGCCAGGAACAGAGCTGCCGCCATCACGAGATCTTTGTGAGCGTAAGATAACACTGTGTTGGATTTATTGTAAAGGTATGTGAGGCTGGCTATTCCCAGGAAGGTCCACATCTTTAAGGATTTAAAAAAAAAAAAGTATAGAAAAGAAAATTAGGCGGGGGAAGAACTCCTGAGAAACAGGTGGAGAATCAGGTTTGTCCAGAATTGTCCCATGCATTAATAATAATCCTTCATGTTGTTTCTCAGGGTGCCCACAAAAAACGTCAGCAAACCCCAAATAAAAAGATACCTTTGTAACTTGCCGGCAGACAGACGGAGGGATGCTGCTGAATACTTTATGATAATGAGAAACACGCACGACTTCGGATTCGGTGGTTTCAGATCCCGCCTGTTCCATAACTCAGCCCGCAAATCAGGAGCGACGAGACGGTGAGCAGAGCTCGCGCTATCTGCCTATTGGACAGCTGCGCCGGCCCTGGTCCGCCCACTGGCCTGTGATTGGACAGCTGGCTGTCAGGATGGTAGTATGATGTGATGTCAGTTGTAAGGTGCCACTGTTTCTTTTAGCTTACATCAGAGCTTACATACAGAGGACCTACTCCAAAGATCGTTTATATTTGACAAATCACTCTGCTGATAAACTGCTATTCTCCTTCTCCATCCAGATATCTTATGACAACACCAGTTGTACACTGAGACAAAAAGGCAATATGTATCCCAGTTACACCACAACATCTTTAAAATATACATGTTACATTGTTTGTGAGCGTAAGGTATTCAGTTGTGGTACAAGAAGAAAGTGTTTTTGTGTAAATTAACGAATACATGCATCCAAAATGTGGATATAAACAACACAATTAACAAATCTCTTGCCAACTTCGAAATGACACATTGTTAAGAAAAACATGTAATAAAATGTAATGCAAATGGAATAAAGAGTTAGATTATTAAACCCCTAAATAATTAAGATTGGCTATAGAGGGGTACATCATTAGCCATGTTCAAACATAAAACAAAATTAGTTATTAATTAATTAACAATGTAGGCCAAATTCCAAAATTATTAATAGTTACCAACTGACACAAAATACATGAATGAACATGCCTGAATGTACCGATGGAATAATTAAGTATTGACTTTAATATGCAGTAATGGTATTTCCTTACTCTTATTATTCATTCATTAATATTTAATTAAATATTTGACACTTGTTTTTAAATTGGTTGACATTATAATTTTTCAAATGAATAAATTATTCATATTTCAGTGACAATGTGAACTTCATTGCAGTTTCTTTTGTGCATTTCGTTAGATTTTGTATTCAATTAAAGCTGTCTTTCATTGCATTTAGAATATAAAAAACTGCTCATGTTTGTAGTTTATTACAGGATAAAGGAAATACAGTTTAAACTGCTGTATGCAGAGAAGACACCGACGTGTCGCACTTATCATTCATATCACATTCAATCAGATCATCGATCATATAATATCATAGCCTATATTATCTCCTTATCTGAGTCAGCTGAGCCGTATCTGGCCGTGCAACACTCACAGCAGAGACGTGCACACATAAGGCTTGTTTGAGACACATTGCGGCTCGCCTCGAAAGTAGACGAGAGTAGCCGATCGCAGCCGGGGGAGGTGTCAAAAAGCTCGCCTGAAGTCGGACAGCTCCGAGTCGGCTTCTTCTTCTTCATCTTCTTCTTCGCATTCTTCTTCTTCTTCTCTCGGTTTTTTGGCGGATTGCAAACAACTTTAAGGTGCATACCGCCACCTCCGGAGTCGGCTTGACTCGGTTTGCATTTATAAAGAATGCACACATGTGTTTAATCGTTAATGTCAGATATGTACTAAGTAAATACATTTGTTCCTGCTCAAGATTAGATTCAACTTTATTGTTATTGCACAGATTACAGGTACAGACAACGAAATGCAGTTTAGCTTCTAACCAGGTGCAACAAGCAGTAAAGTGAAAAGTAATGTACACAATCTACAGAATAAAATATAGAATGAATTGAATGATGAATAAACAGTGAGGGGTATGAATACACTAGATATCAGCCTGTGAGCAGTATGAACAGTGTGTATGAATATGCTAAGATATATAAAGTATGAAAACGGTAAGCAGTATAGTATAAAATATATAGATATTAATTTCATGATGATAAACATTGTGGAACAATGATGAAAAATGGGAATGGATGTGGCGACGTAAAACTGACACAAAACAACAACACACTTTTGCCAGCCAATTGGAGAGTTTCATCAGCAGCACGTGGTAAAAACCCCCAATGAGCGCTCAGCTCGAGATACCAGCGAGCCGTTTCCCATCAAGCATTTCGCTTCCGCAGCCCGTGGAGACCAACTGCGCCAACTCGCCTCGCCTCGCTCTCAAGGCTGCGGGCGTCTTTGTCCCGCGAGATTTCAAAGTCTCATGTGGGCGAGCCTCCAGAGCAAGTCGGACAAAATGACTAACCATCATGCAACGCACGAGCAAGACGTTGATCGCAACTGCGCAGGTCAGGTCTTGCTTGTCTCAAACAAGCCTATTGACTCGAGGTAGTGCTTGAGCACCTGCCCGTTTTGCCCTCTGGACAGCAGTGTGCCCTTTTGAAAGTTCGTTTTTTACAGTTTTTTATTTTATTTTTTTACATCGATCAATTCTGGATTAAAAGTTTCTAATATATACAGCAATGCCCCAAATGCGCGTTGGAATTTTGTCAGACATCCCCACACGTTCCCCGCGGCACTCCCGTACGTGCCCGAGCTGGCTGCAGCCCCTCCCTTCCCTGCTCTCAACGTGAACGCGCAGCGCGCAGAGTCAGAGTCAGAGTCATACAGGCCACGGCGGGTGTGTGGTGCATCAGCACGCAGCAACACGATTAAAAGTGCCCTAGTGACGAGTCGACCAAGTAAGTAACCACCAGGTAACAAATACAACGAGTGTATTGTTTAGTCCCCTAAATCAGATGCCAAACTAAACTATAACTTCACTTCTTTTCTTGCATCCATCCATTTAGTCTCGTTGTGCACTTTTGAAAATAGCAGGTATACACGCTCACAATGCGTCATTATGCTAGGGCTGAAGTGATTAAATGTATGTTTTGTAATAATCTTAATCAAAATCTACATAGTAACTAACTAAAGTTTTCAAATAATTGTAGTGGAGTAAAAGTAGAATATTTGCATCTGAGATGTAGTGGAGTAGAAGTAAATGTATTGAAAATGGGAAATACTCAAGTAAAGTAAAAATGCCTCAAAAAGTACAATATAAGTATAACCTTATAGGTTTACATTAATGCTGCTGTTAAATGTTTCTAGGAGATTAACCCTTAATTATCATGCACAGCAGAGCAGTACATTGATTTAGCTCATTTGCATTTACCACTTGTAGAATAATGCCAAGAAGAGACAGGATAAGAAAAGAAAAACAAAGAGAGCTACAGCAAGCAGCCCGGGGAAGCAGCTCTCTGCTCTCCTGGGTAAAGCAGCCTGAGCCTACCAGCAAGGAAGATGAGGATGCAGATGTGCCTGATGAACCCTTACCCATCATCAATGATTAAGATGAAGAAGAAAGGTCAGAGTCATGTTAAGGGACAAACTGTCTGTCTAGAGCCCTTTCATGCTCAGATTTGAACTGTGATAATAATAGTAGTAATAATAATAATAATAATAAATAATAATATAATTTTATTGAGAGGCCCACAATTTATTTTAACCACACTAAGTGCTTTGGTGATATTAAATCAGACATGAAGCTACTTGCCAAATGACAAAAAACAACAACTATGTGGTAGGGTGTTGAATTTTGGCCATGACAGTTAAAGTCTGGTGAGTCTTAATGTTGTCATGCATTGCATTGCCTTACCCAAATAATTGAAATAAACATCATATTCTATATTGTTTGTATTCTAGGCAGCTACAGCAGGCTCAGGGAAGCAGCCCCCTGCTGTCCTGCAATAGTCCATCTAAGATGAGGGAGACAAATCCATAGAAAATATCTCTGAGTCAGACACAGATGAAGCAGAAATGTCAGAGTCCAGAGCAGCACCATGTTCAGAAACAGTGCTCTCTGATGATGACCAAAATGAGGGAGAGATGGAAGGAGTAACCAAAAACCGAAAATAAACTAACAAAATCCGCCATTATCCGGCACATTTTCGCGCACAATTTCGGCGCACGCACGCTTCGCGTGCGCGGGCGACCGCCAGACCGCCACGACGACTCAGAAGGTGCCCTTTTTTTTCTCTTGAGCACCTGCCCCTATAAATGTCTGTGCACGCCACTGACTCACAGTGTCACATACTGTAGCGTAGCCTATGCAGAAGTATTATTTTAAACAACACATTAGGTTGACGAAACACTCAACTCAAATGTAATTAAAGTCATATCCACTCGTGTCTTAGATGGGGCAGTGATATCATAAAGCTGTTACGCTTTCAAACACTCGGTAGTTAATTTATTTTTTAACCAGTTATTCTGTATTCACCTTGCAGGTGGCTTGTATCCTGGATTATTATGTTTAAGTCATGGATGACTAATATTAGACAAATATGAACTTTAAAGTTAATATTTGTCTAATATTAGTTTACTTTTCATTAATGAAGTATGACGCTGCGCTGTCAGTACACTTGTCCCTGTTTGTGATTGGTCAAATTTTGCTAACCCCACCCCTTTCACCTGAACGCGCTCTCAGCTGGTGAGAGAAGCCCTGGCTTGATTTACCGAGTTGATATTAACCAGCGTCAAGATCTCGTTTGTTAGGGTTAGTGAAGATAACTCAAACATATCCAGGGTTTGAACTGGCTTCGTAGTACAGGGCACAGGTGGCTGCATAGCAGCGCTAATGTCAAAGACACAAACATTAAACATTATATTTTTATTTTACCAGGACACACATATTTGGGCCTACAGCACCCGCCGCCCCTGGTCTCAGGGCATCTTAATATTTAAAAACCTATTAATGTGTTATACCAGATTAACGAGAAGAATCTCAGCTAACTGACAATACGAACTATTTTTACAGAAACAAAACACAAGTCTCACAAGAAGCGTTAGCATTAGCCCTTAGCTAAAACGGGCAGATGCTACTTCCGGTGCTAACTAGCAAAAACGATCTTTAAAACTTAATATTTTCTGCACAATCTACATATCATCTGAAAGCTGATACTCCACAGATTATTTTTGTTATAAGTATCATCACTGTAGGACACAAACTCACTGAGCTAGCAGCCAGAACAGAGAAGAAAAAAAACAACAGTTTTCAAAACCATAACAATAATTATGTCTTACCGTTACTGTTTTGTGATCAAAGCTCTTATTCAAGGGAATAAAAACGCTGTTTAAGGTTAATCCAATGTCTTTTAGTCACTTTAGAATTGTTCCTGATAATCTATCATTACATTCATGCCAGCAGAGTAGGTATAAAGTTTCGCAGTCCCAGCTAATGCTGTCTCACGTGCTGTTTACGCAAACCTCTCTCTACTTGACGTAAGTGTTTAGCGGGACTTACTAACTGTCACTCGATTCTATTGGCTCTAACGGTTCAGAAAAGGTGTCAATCACCCAAATCGATCAATGGGTTCCAAAGATATGATCCTGCGTAGTATAAACTACGCCCTCTCCGGCTCCATTACGCATTACGCAGCCAGAAGGGAGAGCTTCACCACAGAGCAGGTGCTAGAGATGCTAGCTGACGATAGCTATGATCATACCAGATGACTCTTCGTCGGATGATGAAGATCTCCTCCAGCCAGACCTGTATCCGGACAGTAGTGACTCGGATGTTGAACTTCCACCACGGGAAAGGTATGTAATCTCTCTGTTTTTATATATTACTTATGTGTTTGGTGGAACTGCATCACAGTGCTAGCTTAGCCAAGAAGCTACAGGAATGATTAGGCAAAATGCTAAATAGTGTTACTTGTCTTTTTGGAGTTACATTTTCTAAATGAATGGCCAGTGAATTAATATATATATATATATGTGTTTACTTATTTATTTGGTGTAATATTATTCATTTATAGTCCAATATGATCCTTTTTATATATTACTTTTGTGTTTGGTGGAACGGCATCACAGTGTTAGCTTAGCCAAGAAGCTACAGGAATGATTAGGAAAAAATGCTAAATGGTGTTCCTTGTCTTTTTGGAGTTACATTTTCTAAATGAATAGCCAGTGAATGAATATACATGTGTTTACTTATTTATTTGGTGTAATATTATTCATTTATAGTCCAATATTATCCTATAAGTATTAGGGATGGGAACGATTAATCGAATATTCAAAATTATTCAGGTTTCGAATAATTATTCATGTATTCAAATATGAGTTATTAATTTATTTATTTTTTGTATTAATTTTTTTTTTTGGGAGTGATGCCTAAGTTGATTACATATTATCAAATTGAATAATTCAATGTATATATATATACGACTGTGCCATAGCTAAATGTGTTAGGTGAAGTCTAAAGGTGTGTTTTGCTCAGCTCACCGGTCCCTCACAGCGGGCAGAGCTGCAGGTGCTAATCTCTCTCTCTCGTGTTCGGTTGTACTTCACTCGCGTTTATGTCCAAATCCATCAGATCTAGCTAGTTCTAGCCAATGATATGGCTGCTGCCCCTCCCTACACGCAGATCACGCAGACTCAAACCTCATTTTAGGCCCAAATGTGGCGCAAATGAGCTCCTCAGCCGTTGCGAGGTTCCGGCGCTAACAGTTCATGAGCGTGCTCCACCGCCCCCTGTCAACACTCGCGACACATGAGTGGCCAGCCTAAACAACAATAAGCGCTGCTTGGCAACCGTGTGTGGCGGCAAAGTACATAGACATTTTGACAGGAGAGATTTAGTTTTGCCGGTATTCAACATATTTTACCAGTCATAGTCCGGTAATTATTTACACTCTAAGAAGAGTCCTACACAACAGACATGGCGGAAAAGGAGTAATGTGTGGAAATATTTCGACCAGGTTAGTGAGTGCGGTGTAGAGGTCAAACTATGCCAAATTAAACTTATATATACCTTGCTATACCCGCAACCTCCGTTCCAGCTGAGAGGGTCTTCTCTACAGCTGGCCTGATTGTGAATCGCCTCCACACATGAAAGCTGTAGGCCTATAGCTGTCAAACTGTGATGTATGTATTTCTAAAAAATTATTGAAAAAAAAAAATGTAAAAAAGAAATTCTGAAAAAATGTCCGAACATTTTTTTTTACTCAATTTTTTTTTTTATAGGATATGTACATTTCGGTTAACCGGTTAACCGTTTTTTGGGGGGTCGAATATTCGAATTGCTTTAAAATTCCCATCCCTAATAAGTATAAACCAGTGAATTAATCTAATCTGAGTGACCCCAGCAGGACAAAGCTACACACACCTAGAAGACTTTCAAGGAGCAGCTTGCTGCAGAATTGTTGGAGTTTGCTGAAGGCCCTGCTGAAGGCCCTGCACCTCCACCTCCACCACCCCCTCCACCACCACCACCCCCTCCACCACCACCACCCCCTCCCGAGTATTATGGGGAAGATGCCACCAAGGTCAGGAAGAACTGCAGGAGGTGCCTAGATGCTGGACTCAAAAGGGTGAAGACACCTGTGTACTGCAGGAAGTGCCTGTAGCTTTTAGGCTACTAACCCATCATTCAAGGTTGGTCTTCACTATAAGTAATGGGTTTTCTTTAGGCGGAGACAGGAATTTACATTTTTTTGCTATGTTCCATCTGAATTTACTCTGACACAGAAACATCTATATTGATTCTGACACTTCTACATCCAACTCACAGATGTAACCTTGCTTTGATAACAACAATTATTCATATAAACCTTTTAGAAGTGAAGTTATAGTCATTTGTTCTGGGAATGTCATTTTCGAGCCTGAAACCTGAAAAACAGGCTCGGGGTTAAGGCATGTACACAACAGACCAGGGGAGGGAGGGAGCTGGCACCACTCTCCACCTACAGTACATGGTGCCACATATGTGAGCATCGAAGACAGTCTCTCTATATTTGCCCCCCACATCCATATGTATTGCAGAGGTATTCTTCATATCCATTTTATTGCACTTTATAAAAGATACATTTAGCAACAACAGAGGCCATGGCTTTCCAAAACGTGTGCAGTTCAACCTTCATACCCAGAACATATCTGGATGTATGCATATGGGATTAAATAAATAGATACCACTTAAGCTATTTTCAATGCGGATTGCCATTACAAACCAATTGTAAGGCTCCAGATTCCTAAATCACAAGTCTGTAACTGATTCACAGAAGGTTCGAACATGCATGTGTTGAAAGAACTGCATGCTTGTCTGTGTTACAATGAATTGGCATGCCTCTGATTTTACCAAACAGTTAGATGCCGGCCAAAGCTAAACTAAAAGGCTCATTGATGGATGTAAATGTTCAAGGTAGCACTGGACATGCTGTGTATTTTTATTCCCAGAGGAAACTGCTATTCAGTCGGCCTCATAATCAGGAAGTTAACTTGGTAGCTAGAAAACGTATATTGCTGTACTCTATAAACAGGGTAACTACTCGTGTTGGATTGGAGAGGGGAACATTTGTAGTGGACATTTTTTATTATATCATTCTTATTATATCTTTCATATGCTTAAACCAAATGCTTCTTATTTCCTGATGTGCTTTCTACTATTATTATTATTCCCAGGCTCTGCAAGGCCACAGCTGTTTTAGCCGACTGGGAGTCACACAAGAACCGTTATGCTATCTGCTCAAGGCCAGAAGGTGTCTCATAAACAATCTGACCGTGTGAACACAAGAGTTATAACATTCCCACTCTTTTCTTATATAATCTCTGCTTCTTCATTGTTCTGCGCACTCTCGGGCAGACTTTTCATACTCTGTCAGACCTGTGACATATTTAATTATTGTATTGTGTATTTGAAGCTTCAAATAAATAACCAAAAGACAGCTTTTCTCGATTCACCATTTATTTGTTTTGATCACTTTGACTTGTACTCTCCAGCCGTGTTTGGGTCCTAGATTTCCATAACAAATGGCGTTGTCGGCAGGATCTCTGTATGTTTGATTGGGAACACCTCTGGACGCTGGTGGGTGCGCGCTCCGGGATCTTTGGATCTTCCTCTACCTCGACAAAAAAAACGTACGGGACGAGGGGACCAGCGCGAGGGGTGGAACCGATTGACTTCACGAGATCCAACGAACTAAAAGGGGCTTTCAATACTGGGTGAGATGTACAAAGTCTAAATTGTTTAAAGTTAAACGTAATTAAACTCCATGACATTTATGAGAGGGACTGCTCGAAAGTAGGATATTTGGAAATATCTGGCATCGACGGATGAAAAATAGTGTTTTGGTAACACGGAGTGTTTTGGTAACACTTTAAAGACTTTGTTATGGGAGCAAAGCAGAGTAGGGGATTTGTACATTCTCCTGAGGGTCAGAATTGTGGATGTCATGAGAGCAAAATATGGTGAAGACAGTCTGTCTAAATTAAATATATGGATGGAAATGTTCGGATTTCCTAAAGGAGGTTTTTTTGAGTAAATTAAAAATCAAGAACCTAAAGAATAAATTACAAGAACATGAAGATGGAATGAAGGGTAAAAATAAAGTTAAAGTAAAAGATTTATAGAAAACTGGACACTCACAGAAAGTGTTTATAATACTGGGGAGTAAAAAAAAAAAAAAGGCAGTTGGCCTTGGGCATTAAATAAAATATTAAGGTTGAAGATGAATGTGAAGAAAAGAAGGAAAATACATTATATCCAAAAGACATGTAAACCCCAGACATCTCTGTGTCCTTCCATTGCAGGCCTGAATGACCTCTCCTCGACTGGGTATCCCTTCCCTCCTCCGGCGTACAACCCTGGCAATCTGGTTAGAACACCTCAACCACCTCCACTACAAGGCCCAGCCATGCAGTCAGCGTCAACTCCAAGCTCGACAACAGCGGGATAAACAAACCCGATGCCCTAGGAGACCAAGCAGGTGTTTGGGAGACAAACCTCAGTAATGCCTTTCTCAACAGACTCACAGACACAGCGCAAGCTAAACAAAATGCTGGCCGAGGGATACCGAAATACCGAGGGAGAGGCAGAGGAGGTTTTTCCGAGACAGAGGACGAGAAGCAAGACCTTCATTTGACGAAAGATGTTTCAAGTGTTGAACATTGGATTATGGGACTGCTCACAGAACAGTGAGTGGAGGCAGAGGGGGACAGCAAGGAAGGGGCCCAATCGAGCGAGACGGAAATTCAGCCAGCAGCATCTAACCAGGGAAGTGACACACACACACACACACACACACACACACACACACACACACACACACACACACACACACACACACACACACACACACACACACACACACACACACACATACATGCTATTGAGAAATTAGAAGAATTAGAGAACATGTCTGTAATTAAAAAGGGTACATATTTGAAATATGACAGTGAATGTTTGCATTAAGAAATGTCCCACACATTTTTGGTTGATTTTGGCTACACATTCTGTGGTAAAAAAAAAAAAAAGGGTAGATTTGCCTGAATGCAAATTTAGTGATAGATTTATTCATGTGCTGGGTAACTGTAAAGGAGAAGTTTCTGTACCACTTCAGAGTAAAGATAACGGTGATGAGCTCATCCATTTCCCACATCAGTAAAAAACAGTTATTTTATCATCTGTCTGCCCAACACATTTACTGAGCAGAGATCTGATTCTCCGGTTCGGCTTGGACCTCATTTTTCCACAAATGAGGGTCTTAAAGTCCGACAGCCATCTCCTACGATGGTTCAAAAAAGTGTCATTTGATGATAAAGAACTGGTGAATGTGTATCAATGGGCTGCTGACATATCCTGATTCTCAGGAGTTGTTGCGTTTGACTGATCAACGTGTTTTTCCACCTGCTGTGTGGAGGCTTCTTCTCTATGCTATGATGAGAGTTTTTCTGTTAGAATGTGTGAATGATGAGCTCATATTTAAAAATGTATTGGAATTCGCTGGGTAGCGCTATCTCTGTTAGACTCACACACACACAAGACACAACCAGCTGTGTCAAATCCCAGGGGCGGTCCACCCATTTCACTAGCCAGGGGGCCCACTGATAGATAGAGGGATTTGGGTCCAATCGTTAAAGATTGGGAGTCAGTCACTGATTGGGCACCTACACACACAGAATATGTCATGTACTCTATGTCACGTGACGTGTATCAAATGATACGGCGCTCAATACAACATTGCTGCAACATTGGATGATGAGGTAATTATCATATCTCTGAGCTTCCTGCCGCGCTTTCAGATGTGCCATACTCACTCTGGGCAGCTAACAAATATGACGTAGGTTTAATCCGCTCTGCGGAGCCGGTGGTTATCACTCCTAAATCCACGTTCCGTCCAAATCAACCTCAGTATCCATTGAAACGTGAAGCTGTTGATGGCATTCGGCCAGTGTTTACCTCTCTGCTTAAACAAGGGATCATTATTCCGTGTAACGATTCCCCGGTCCGCACTCCAGTGTTTCCTGTCAAAAAGATCAGAGACAAACCTCCTGACGAGTGGAGATTTGTCCAGGATTTGCGAGCTGTCAATGCAGCGGTTCACGCTCGGGCACCGCTGGTCCCAAATCCGTATCTGATTCTTTCCCAAGTTCCAGCCTCTGCAGCATTTTTTTCTGTCATCGACCTCTCAAATGCATTTTTCAGTGTCCCTGTACACAAAGACAGCCAATTCTGGTTTGCATTTGAATATGATGGTAAACCTTACACTTTTACACGCCTGTGTCAAGGTTATTGTGAATCACCTACTGTGTACAACCAAGCATTGTGTACAAGTTTGGCCTCTCTCCAAGTTTCTAAAGGCACTGCTCTGATCCAGTATGTTGACGATCTTATGATTTGCGCACCTACAGCAGAACAGTGTGAGACTGATACTATTGCTTTGTTAATGCACCTCGCAGCCGAAGGCCATAAGGCCAGTTTGTCTAAACTCCAATATGTACAAAGAACAGTTACATTCTTGGGTCATGTCATTTCAGGAGAGGGGAAAACGCTTTCAGATAAGCGTATTTCATCATTGGCTGCTCTGCCAAAACCTGTCACTAAGCGACAGATGATGTCATTTTTGGGTTTTTGTTCATACTGCAGGTCATTCATTCCAAACTATTCTCCAATCGAGTTACCACTGCGTACTATCACATACGTCACTGGTTTGAAACCTACAGATCATCTTATATGGACACCGGAAGCCGACGAAGCCTTCATTAATATGAAGCTGGCTCTACAATCGCCACCGACTCTAAGTCTACCTGACACACTAAACCTTTCACTCAGGCAGTGGATGAACGACATGGGTGTATGACCTCAGTTCTACTGCAAGATCATGGAGGAAAACAAAGGCCTGTGGCCTATTTCTCCTCCAAGCTAGATCCTGTAGCTGCTGGCCTGCCTAAATGTCTACGTGCAGTGGCTGCTGCTGAGAAAGCGCTCAACTCCTCACGTGACATTGTGGGATATGCACCTTTGACCCTGTTAGTTCCACATGCTGTTTCACTCATTCTCCTTGAACAGAGAACATCACACCTCTCTGCTGCACGTTACCTCAGGTATCACACCTGCCTGTTAGACATGCCTAATGTTTATGTCAAGCGATGTAACACTCTGAATCCAGCGTCTCTTATGCCTTTGCCTGAAGACGGTGAGGAACACGACTGTGTTGCCGTACTTTCCATTGTGTGCACACCTAGACCGGACTTAAAAGACGTTCCTCTGACCAACGCTGACCTCATTTTGTATGTTGATGGGTCTGCCTCTCGCGACCAAGGGGGCACTAATCGGGTGGGGTTTTCTGTTGTTTCAGATTCTGCTGTACTCCGTTCTGGACCGCTTCCATGCCACCTCTCAGCTAGGGGTGCAACAACTAATCGACTTAATCGATTAAAATCGATTACCAAATTAGTTGGCAACTAATTCAGTCGTCGATTCGTTGGTGACGTCATCACATGTGTTCTACACCCCGTTAAGCTCCAACGTTATCGCTCTTTTTTATCGGTACAGGAGACATTTAAAACATATGTCATATCTATTATTGCTACATAAACGTTATATCGCAGTCTTAGTGTCACCAACTCCGTTTCTAATATGCAATATGACTACAAAATGCGCCGATAATGTATTTTCGATCTTCCCAATTCAGACGAGAGATCTCTCCCCCGCCTGCTTGCGAGGGGGCGGGGCAGTTTACACACACACGCAGCTGCTACATGCATGCAACACACACACACGGAGGAGATGGCGGAGAGAACGCGCTCCGAGGTATGGTTAAACTTTAGCCGTCTCGATGTGGACAATGCTCGTTACCAAAAGTGCAATAAGAGTTTAGCATGTAAGGGCGGTAACACGAGCAATTTGTCTAAACATTTAGCAAAAGTGCTCCAGATCCAGACGGAGAAATGCACCGGGTTCCACTGTCTTTCTAGTAGCTCTGTAGCCCCGTCCACGAGTAACGTTTCCACGTCAGGTGTTATGTATGCTAGCAGCAACACACGGAGTTAACTCAGTTATAAAAACATGGGTTAATGATTAGAGGTAACTGAGTTATTTATTTTGTTAAAGTTTCAGCTATTCTGTTTACAGTTCTGTCATCACATTATGTAATACGATTTGTTAAAACATTGTTGTTTCTTTTGATGTGAAATATTATGCATTTAATTAAAATAAAAAGCGATGTTAGTTTTGTTCACAATTTGTTTAGTTAGCTTATTTCTTGTCAAAAGAACCATTAATACTATCGTTAAAAGGACCGGATCGATAAGCAGTATCGATATAAGTAGTAGTACAGTTAAAATCTTAACGATCCGAATAATCGATTAATCGTTTCATTAATCGATAGATTAATCGATTATCAAATTAGTCGTTTGTTGCAGCCCTACTCTCAGCACAGGCAGCAGAGCTCATCGCACTAACTGAAGCCTGCACGTTTGCAGAAGGCAAAACCGTGACTATTTACACTGACTCACGTTATGCTTTCGGGGTAGTACACGATTTTGGGGCTATTTGGAAGTGTAGACAATTCCTGAAATCTGATGGCAAACCAGTACTTAACCATGTACTGGTTGCAGGCTTACTAGACGCCATTCTGCTCCCATCTGACGTTGCAGTCTGTAAATGTGCCGCACACGCAAGCAGTACAGACCCAGTTTCCCTAGGAAATGCGTCTGCTGACTCAGCCGCAAAGGCAGCTGCCCTGATTCCTCTCGCACCTCACGCACACTCATTTGTTAAAATCCCTGTCCCCTCCTTCACTGACAAAATGTCATCACTGACTTCCATGCAGCAGCTAGCTACGCCAGTTGAGAAGGCTCAATGGAAGGCTGCTGGGGCTGTTTTTGACCCAAAATCCAGCACCTGGGTTGGCCCAAATTCCAATCCATGTCTTCCCAGACATTTTTTCCCTCATTTCGCTAAGTTGACACATGGGTGGGATCATGTGTCAAAAGGGGGGATGTTAGAGTCTATTAATCAGGAGTGGTTCACAAGGGGATTCACAGTAACAGCTCAAAAGCACTGTGAAGCATGCCTTATCTGCATTATGCAAAATTCTGGTAGACCAGTAAAGGTTACAGGACCCGGAGCACATCCACCTCCCACCAGGCCATTTGAGCACCTAATGCTGGATTTCATTGAGCTTAGCCCATCAGAGGGTAAGAAGCACTGTTTAGTGGTGGTCGACATGTGGTCCAAATGGGTTGAAGCTTTCCCAGTAAAAGCACAGACAGCAAATGCTGTGGCAAAGGCACTACTGAGGGAAATCATTCCTAGATGGGGACTACCAGACAAAATTTCTAGTGACAACGGTTCACATTTTGCTAATGAGGCCATTACGCAGATAGGAGAATACATGGGCATGGACATCAGGAAGCATTGTGCTTATCACCCGCAGAGTGGGGGTGGGGTGGAAAGAGAGAACGGCACAATCAAAAACAAACTAGCAAAATGCTGTGCAGACACAGGTCTGTCATGGACACAAGCTCTGCCCATTGTGCTGATGTACATGAGGATGCGGAAAAGAACACGGAGTCAACTCAGCCCATTTGAAATCCTTTTTGGGGCTCCTCCACAGATTGGACTCAAGGCTCCAGGATGTCCTCTTCCCTCCACAACTTTGTGTGAGGATGCTATGTTGTCATATTGTGTTAACCTATCATCCACTTTAGCAGACATCCGACGTCAGGTAGCCGCAGCCTTGCCTACTCCTGCCACTGGTCCGCTTCACCGCCTTCAACCGGGCGACTTCGTGCTGGTCAAGGATTTCCGGAGAAAGAGCTGGAAATCCAATCGTTGGCAAGGTCCCTACCAGGTGCTTCTCGTCACCCAGACAGCGGTCAAGGTCGCCGAGAGAGCTACGTGGGTCCACGCCAGCCACTGCAAGGTCGTAGTCACAGGAAAGGAGAAACGGTAGAAGGAGACGACAACAAGTGACGTGTCCGAGTCACCAACAGATGACAACAAGTGACATATCCAAGTCACCAACAGAAACAGATGACAACAAGTGACGTGTCCAAGTCACCAACAGATGACAACAAGTGACGTGTCCGAGTCACCAACAGATGACAACAAGTGACGTGTCCTAGTCACCACCAGAGATGACAGCAAGTGACGTGTCCGAGTCACCAACAGATGACAGCAAGTGACGTGTCCTAGTCACCACCAGCACCACACTTGCACTACATACACCAAAACACACTACACACAAGGTGTCACGAGCGAGTGCCAGCTGAGCGGTTTCATATGCTCTCTGGTTCCTCGTTTGTGTTATCAGTGTGCGAAGTCTGACGGTCCGTGTCACGAAATCGACCGAGAGAATACACTCACACACACCATGGAACATTTCCCCCTCGTGATGAGGGCTCGCCTGGAGAGACGACAACGCAACCGTGAGCAATGTGAATGCTACTGGAGAGCCTGGACAATCATAGAATGGTTCCTCTGCATACTTGCCATGATAGTTGTGTTAGGACTAGTCCTATATTTTATGTATCCAGGGTCACACAGCATGTTAGCCAAAATCGAGGTATCTAAGAGGTTCATGGGGAAAGGAGGGCGAACCATATGGGTCGAGGGGCGGGGGAAAGCAGGGCGAACCACATGGGTCGAGGGGCTGGTCAAGACAGGGATTGGTAACATTACTCTAAGGGATGGGGAAGATAGCGCAGTGCAGTTAGACCCGTGCAACTACATGCATTGCCCCGACCCTAAGAAACTGGGGGGGGCAGACGCCTACATTTGCTATGTCGAGAGTGACAGTCACACCGCCACTCACTGCTCGGGGGGGCTGGACTTTTGTTTTATGGACCACCGCGCACACCAATTGGGGTTATACCTTATGGGACGACAAAACAAACATCAAAGGGAGATTGTCTATCTCCAAGGTCAATTCATCGAGCCCCGTTATCCTGTTGCAACTACAGGCTGCCCAGATATCAGACAGGGGTTATTATGTTGTCTGTATGTATGTATCCGGCGCCGACTCGTGTGGCACATTTTACATAGACATCGCGCCCAAAACTCAGACCCCGGAAAAGCGTAAGCAACCTTTGACGCCACTGTTGACATCCATAGGTACATCTACATTTAATCTATACATAGGCGACCATAGCAACATTGATGTGGGTCAGACCAGTAATGGGATCACCGGTAACGTCTGGTGGCACACTCTGAGATCATTCTTGCAGGCCGCAGGACAAAATGGGTCATGTTATGCATGCACCCTTTTCCCCCAGGACTCATCAATGTCCGTGCCAGTTCGTCCGCGCTCTCTGACCCAGGTTGAACATCTCTGTGCGTTTATGGCTCTGACAAGGCCCATCAAGGGTGAAGACAGCGTAACCGAGTGGCGTTATGCTAGGCAGCTTCCCCCACCATGCAGCAATCGGTCTAACTCCTCTTTGCGTGCATCCACGCTTGACACCACATACGCAAAGTACCAACCCGTCAGCCATGTGCACCCAAGTCATTTGAGAGGGATGAAACACAGCCTATGCATCCAGAGAGTTTACCACAAAACGTCTCTTACACCACCTTATTTTTTCCTAGGCACTACTACTGGTTGTACCCGTATCCTACGGAACACGTGCAGTTACGGTGCTTACAAAATCTCGTATTGTCACATATCTGGTGCCCCTGAAAGAATCCTTTCTAACGTAGCATTCCCTGATGTTAAACATATTTCCCTCCAACTGGCGTGGCCCAGTGATGCTGGGTTTAGCGCGCCAGAAGATTACGTTTGGTTGTGCGGCGACAAGCTCTATCAAGTTCTGGCTCCCCTCTGGATAGGTACATGCACTCTAGTGGATTTGAATCCAGCAGTCACTGTACTCACGTCCTTAATGCACACGACACATCATTACCCAGAGTTCCAACACCCCGACCACCACAAGGTAAAAAGAGATATGACGTCCGCTGGAGCTAAATTCATGGGTGGCCTGTTCCCATGGTGGGGTACAGTAAACAATGCCCATAAAATAGATACCTTACACGTCCGGCTAGAGAATCTGACTTATGAGACGACGCAAGGCTTCCAGGCATTGACCCCATTCATAATAGCCTCTTGGAACATGCTCATGCAGCACCAATTTGCTCTTGACCTTTTGTTCGCTTCAAAGGGTGGCCTGTGTCATGTGATCGGTGACTCCTGTTGCACTTACATTCCCGACGCCACCAAGAACATCACTGACACCGTGCTGCATCTCAACGACCTGTTAGACGACATGAAAGCGGATGACATATCCAACGCAGGTGGCTGGGACTGGTGGTCCTGGCTTACATCAGGCGGGTGGGAAGCATGGCTGGCTAGGATAGTTACACCCCTGGCGATCATTTTTGGCCTATTAATCAGTTGTACCTGTTTGATTATCCCAATACTGAAGAAGTGCGTTTCCAGCATGGTATCCTCAGCTTTCGTTCAGTATACTACTATTCCATTACACGACAATCCTTTGCGCCACAGTGAGATAGATCAGCTAGAATCAGAAGAGTCTGATTCCGATTTATCAATATAATCATGTGTGTATCTCCTCTCTTATGCTTACATTATATTGGAGTCTGTCCTCCACAAAAACAGCCAGTTTTCTATGATATATTTGTGATGGAGTGTATTCATTGATGTGTTATATCAGTCTATCCTATCATTTGTTTTTTTTATTGATCAAGTATGATCAAAAGGGGAGAATGTAGTGGAATTTTTTTATTATATAATTCTTATTATATCTTTCATATGCTTAAACCAAATGCTTCTTATTTCCTGATGTGCTTTCTACTATTATTATTATTCCCAGGCTCTGCAAGGCCACAGCTGTTTTAGCCGACTGGGAGTCACACAAGAACCGTTATGCTATCTGCTCAAGGCCAGAAGGTGTCTCATAAACAATCTGACCGTGTGAACACAAGAGTTATAACATTCCCACTCTTTTCTTATATAATCTCTGCTTCTTCATTGTTCTGCGCACTCTCGGGCAGACTTTTCATACTCTGTCAGACCTGTGACATATTTAATTATTGTATCGTGTATTTGAAGCTTCAAATAAATAACCAAAAGACAGCTTTTCTCGATTCACCATTTATTTGTTTTGATCACTTTGACTTGTACTCTCCAGCCGTGTTTGGGTCCTAGATTTCCATAACACATTCTCGGAACATTCCGTGTTCCATTCTATGGTTCTACGTTTTCCATGGACTACGGAACCCTTGCTTTGTGAGGTCATAGAATGTGGAATCTTTAGCAGACAGACTGTAGCTCAGAGGAGAAACACTTCAGTTAGTAAGCTGATCAGGTAGGTAACACGACAACTTAACCAGGGCAACATGTCTGACAATTGTGAAAATATTAGAGACTCTTCAGAGGAGGACACCGACCAGATGCAGGGAGTGCACTTTATCAATCTGGAAGAGATCATGGACATATTTGAAGAGCAACAACAAAGAGAGGAGCAAGAGTTCAGGTATGTGTCTCAAGGCAAAATATAGATTGTCTGTTTGCTACTATGTCTTGTTTGGCAATATGCCATAAAGACACCTGTCTAACAATTGTGACAATTTCAGAGACTCTTCAGAGGAGGACAACCACCAGATGCGGGGAGTGCACATTATCAATCTAAGAATAAGGGAAATATCTGAAGAGCATCAACAAAGAGAGGAGCAAGAGTTCGAGTATGTGTCTTAAGGCAACATTTGTCTGTTAAGTCTTGTTTGGCAATATGCCATAAAGACACCTGTTCATATAAAAACTGTCTTTCTATAGTGAACGAGAAGAAGTCAAGAGAAGAATATTGGAGTTGGAAAAGGCCTACAAACAGAAGAGAGAGGTCTTTGAGCAGCAGCTTCAGCTTGCACAGGAGCTGGAGGCAGAGATGAACAAGATAGCAGCTGAAAACAAAGACTTCACCAACACAGAGAAAGAGTATGACCCCTAACTAACTACACTATTTCCTGTATGGCCAACATGGCTAAGGAGTCTGCTTGGCTCTAAAATCATAAAATAAAAAAGTGAGTCTCATACCCATAACTACATGTGGTTGATTGTGTGTTCAGGTACCGAAAACAGAAGGCAGAAAGCAGAAGACAACTGAGAGAGGGGGAGGATGTTGAAACTCAGGAGAGACACCAGGAGCTCATGTCAGAGGAGGAAAGCAGGACGCGGAGAAGCTATATGAAGGAGGTGGTAAGTACATGCTAACAGTTATTTTCCTGTTCATACATTATGATTGCCTTCCTGTCTTTAATGCAGTAATGGAAATGATAGTGGAGTGTCAAAAGAACAGGTTAAGGACCAAGTCAGTGCCAAAATTCAGAAAACAAGACAGTACAGGTTTTTCATCTGAACAGCAGTTACTATGGGACTATTTCCTAATAATGCTACATTTAAAAAAATTCAGATGTGGGAAGTAACTACTACTTCAAGTATATTTTGATACTAATACTTTTGTACTTGGGTAACATTTTGAATTAAGGACTTTTACTTGTAACACAGTATTCCTGCACGCTTATACTTCTACTTTTACTTAAGTACAAGATCTGAGTACTTCTCCCACCTCTGAAAATCTGTGTTGAAATCTGCAGGAGGACAGTGAGGTTAGCTGTTAACAAATGTAAACAGGCCTGCTTTGATAAATAACAGAGATGAATTATGATGAGTTTACATTTTGTACGGAATTTTGGTATTAAGTGAAGTTAAACAAGCATGATGTCTGGTATTGTGAAATCCATGGCTGGAGGTAAACAAATGGCAGTGAGTGGTTACAATTTCATTTTGGCCAGCGGGGCCATATTAAACAGCAAAGAGTTTCCGATATATGTATTTTAACACACAACTCGAGGTTAAAAGCAAACAAGACTTTAAAATGATGGCGGTGTGGCTGTCTCAATACCAAATCTTACCAGTTTGCTTCAATTATTCCTTTTTGTTTGTGCAGGAGGATGAGACTCGGTTGCTGAGGAAGCAAAAGGAGGAGAAGACTGCTGAGGTATGACACTGACATATACTATCTACTAATCTATGTGTGTCTTTTTCACCATTTTACAGCTAAACATTGATCTTTGAAAGCAATTAGAAGCATTTAATGTTAGAATAGATGTCGCATTATTTTCTGCCATCCTCTTTGAATACCATTCTCACTCTGAGCTGCTTGTATTTCAGCTGGAACAACTTTTACAGGGAAATAATGATAAGGAGCAAATACAAAAGCTGAGAGAAGCTGAGAAGGAATCAAAGGTAAACCTTTTTTTTTGTTGAATGAAATGCAACAATACAATATTCTACCACAACTTCCTCTTTCAATAATATATATATCCATTAAGTTATGTTATAATATCATATTGAATCTGGTTTGATGTGTTTAGCCCAAACTTGAGCAGGTTCAGGAAGAACTACAGAGAAAAGATACAGAGGTGGACATGGTATGAAAACTTTTTTTAAATCTACAAAATATCCTCTTGTGAAGTGCCTCTTACGTACTTTAACATCCGAGTTGTCTGACAGATATCCTGGACCTTGATTCAAAATAATAACCAGATCGGGGAGAGATTAAGCACCATAGAGGTAAGTACCAAATACTGTATGATGATGATGATGGTGTGTGTGTGTGTGTGTGTGTGTGTGTGTGTGTGTGTGTGTGTGTGTGTGTGTGTGTGTGTGTGTGTGTGTGTGTGTGTGTGTGTGTGTGTGTGTGTGTGTGTGTGTGTGTGTGTGTGTGTGTGTGTGTGTGTGTGTGTGTGTGTGTGTGTGTGTGTGTGTGTGTGTGTGTGTGTGTGTTAAATGGGCTATATGAATGAATATGACTGAAACCTATCAACATTTCATCTTGTTCTGCAGGATCTCAGGCGGGAACAGCAAGAACTTCAAGAAAAACTGAAAAAGAGACAGCAGAAGCAGATTTTGTAATTACTAATAACTTAGTCTGAGTGTAGTTCATTTTATGGGCTGATATTAATGTTGACCATCTTGAAGCCAAGCTAACTGTTCTGTTTTCTCACACCTTCCTGTCTTTGGTTTGATAGAACTGCAGAGAAGGCACCATCAACAAAAAGACATTGGTCTTCAGCTTTGGTAAATATAATATCCAATCACTGATATGAAACAAATGTATTTATTTTATCAATGCCACCAGTTATTTTTTAAAGTATTATTTGCTGCTAAAGACCCACCCCTTCTCATTGGATTTCAATTTGAGAAGCTCGTTTTTTATTGTTCTATTTACTTCTTCATTTGTAAAAAAACAAATGAAGAAGTAAATAAGAGTAACTTTGGTATTTTGACCCTAATAAGCCCTTTGGTAAACTGTTTTAAATGGCTATATAGGCCTACTGTATTATACGCCGACTTTCTTACATTTCATCTTTTTCTGCAGGATCTGTTCTTTCAGGAACAGCGAGAAGTTCGAGAGAAACTGAACAAGTTGAAGCCGATATTGTAATTATTAATATCCCAGTCTGAATGTATTTTATTTCATGGGTTTATATTCATCTTGACCATCTAACGACAATGAGAAGATGTTAGTGTGAAGTATTTTGTTTTCTCACATGTGCCTGTTTTTGGTTTGATAGATCTGCACAGAAGGCCTCATCAACATCAACAGTAAGACTGAAACATGGGTCATCAGCTATGGTAAATATAATATCCAATCATTGCTATGAAACACATATAATCATGCTAGGAGTGACATCAAACATGTAACAGCTTCATTTTACCAGCTATACTTCCATAAGTTCCACATTTTGGTTAATACGCATATTTGCTTTCTTAAAAACAACTCTTTCAAAGGAGAAACACATTTCCAAATCACCTCAGGGTAGTCGCTACAGTGTCAGAGAAAGGCCTCAACTTTACATTTTTACTTAAAAATGTGAGGCTCTAGTAAGCTACTCTGCTGGTGAATCGTTTCAGAGATTGAAAGTAAATTATGCTAATAGTTTAGCTTAGCTTCTTGCTAACAGAAAAGTTGTGGCTGCTGCACTGCGGTTAGTCTACCGCTCAGCTAAACTGCTACACTATTCCAGAAGTGGAGATTAAATGTTTCTAATACGATTAATGTGTTGCTGACTAAGCTATTCAACATATGTAGAGAAATTATGCCAATGGTTTAGCCTTTTGCTAACATTAGCGGCAGCTGTGAACCTTTGGCAAACTTAACTTGCTTTCCAGTGTTAGCTAACATATTGAGATATTGAGTTGTCTTTGTCAACCTAAGCCTCACTTTCTTACAGTTATATGAAATAAATATGTATATGGAGCTGGACGCTGCTTAGCTTAGCATAAAGACTACAGCCAAAGTCTTGGTGCCACCAGACAGGTTGACCAGGTTGACCAGAAAAACAATAGACTTGTGTTTGGAGTTTTCTACTGCCAAGAAAATTCGTTCGGATTTGAGATGAAAGTTGAGAGAAAACTTGTTCATAAATGTAGATGTTAGGCAGATTGTATTACCTATAAACGGAGAGAAGATTTTTTCGTTTCCTTGGAAGGCTTTAAATCTACCTGACAGACATAGAAATAATCTTTTATCTAAATCTAATAAGTGTACGAGCAAAATTCCCAAAATGTCACAATACTCCTTTAAGTTTGATTTGTAATAGAACATATCATATATATACTGACGCTTTCTGTTGTGATTGTAGGATGTGAAAGATGAGAGGCACCCAAAGAATGACAAGTAAGCTACTGTTCCACAATAAAACATGTAAACATAAAAGAAACCAACTTATCAAAAACAAAAAAATCCTACCCTGTACTAATTTTTGTATTATGTGTTTGTGTTTAGATGGCAGAGATGTTTGATCTTCCTGTGGAAAGCAGTGAAGGTAGCAGGATACATTACCTTTTGTGTCCTCCTTCCTGTTGAAGTTATTGCCTCCATGGCGCCTGACTGCAACCTTCCAGCCCATGACTGCGACCTTTATAATGTAGTTTACGACCTGTTAGATTCCTACTGTCCACATCATGCATTACCCGTTTACTAATACTAAGAAAGCAGTGGTGAAATAAGTATTTATATACCTAAGTAGAAGTTTTAATACCTTAGTGTAATGTAGTGTTAATGTTGTCTTATAAATATAGTGTAGTAAAGTATAATATTTGCCTGTAAAATGTAGTAGAAATATAAAGTAGCATAAAATGAAAATAATCAATCAAGTACAAGAACAGTATTTAATTAAATGTAATCAGTTAAATTCCACCACTGCTAGACATTTAACCGCGACAAACCACAAGCTAACAATATGAGACTGAGAGGACTCAACCACCTAACTGCACCTGTCCACCCAGGAAAGGGGTTCCTCACTTGTGGTCCTTCCCAAGGTTTCTTCCATTTTGTGGGAGTTTTCCTATGCCCTCTTGAGGAGGATGTAATTAAAAAAATTCAGCATCACTATACAAAATGTAGGTGGACTTAAACAGATTCAAAATGTTGCCGGATGCGCTGTGATTGGCTTGTGGGGGATGAGGCGAGTCTGATTGGTTAGCTGTGGGAGCGATACACCCATGCTTATTGAATGAAAGAGCGAGTGAGTGAGACAGAATCTATAGGCATAATCTCTAGAAAAAACAGGCCTACTTGCGGAGTAGCCTATTCACATATAGCTTTGTTTTATTTATTTGCTTATCTTACTTTTTACACTGCTGCTAATTTGAGCACTTGTGTATTTCAGAAAAAATTGGATATGGCTAACTTACATACATTTTTTAGTGGGAGTGCTGACACAGCATTCCAACTATCTGTTATGCTACGCACAAAATTCTTTATTATTCCGCCGGGTTATTTTGCGCCTCTTCTTCTCCCACATTGAACATCGCAGAAACTCCGTTCAAACATCAAAACGTTCAGCTCGGTCAGGAATTGATGGCTATTACTTTTATCATTCATAAGTTTCATAATTCCAGAGATGCATCCCATAATTCATCACATTTTTAACATGGAAGTCAATGGAGAAACTCTTCAGACTTCAACAATCTTCATGCAACTTAACTGCTAACTGCTCATTCTTCAACTGCTAACTGCTCCTTCATATTTTCACTCAGAAACCTCATTCCAACTTTAAAATGTTACACATCTTTCTGACATTATTCATTTAAACAACTTTTAAATCTGATTCTTACTTTTAGAGATATTAAACATTGTTCAGACCTTGTAAAAGAGGCCTTCAGATTTTAGAGTGCGTGATGTCACAGCTAGAGTGGAGGACAGATTTAATTTTGCCTTCATATTTTCTTTTAAACCTGCCATAATTCCCAAACCCTACATTCCTGAGACATAATTTTTCATGAGAAACGTAGGAAAACATCGCGTAGCTTTAAAAAAAAAATGAAGCTAAATAATTAAACAAAATGCCTCTTGAGGGCATGAAGTGACAAAAACGTTCAACATGTCTCCATTAAACCCGATTAAACCCCATTGTAAGTCCAGCCTTTCCCCACCACAGCAGCCGCACACCTTTAGTTAATCTGCCAAAAAGGCCACATTATGAACCCGAAAGTACACAAAAAGTACACTTCAGATGCTCAAGTTCCTTGACATGCTTCGCGCTTTGAAATTTTACCGATATCTGTTACGGTTCTTCCACAAAACGTTCACATGTAAGAGGTTTATCTCTCATTCAGAACAATGAAAATGCTCTCACTGATCACCATGGAAACCTTTGATCTCTGGACACATCTTTAGCTCAAATATAAACACCTGTGTCATGGAACACGATGTCATAACTCCAACTGACATGCTCAGAGCAGCAGACTTCAGATAATGGTTAACACAGCTCTACGTCAATTATGGGGTGTCATCATATGCCATTAAACATGATGTCGCTATACATTAACTCTTATGAACATTTTCAAAAAGTGCTCAAACTTCACATGTGAAGACATCTACGGGACAGTTTTGAGATTTCTTCAAATGCCGTTGGCAACACAATGCTCGCCATGAAACACGGTTTTCTCATAACTTCAGTGAAAATGCTCCAAACGCCCCAAAACTTCACAGGTTTGGTAACGATGCAGCCATCAACGCATCTAAGCGTGTTATGGGATGTCATCAAATGCCGTTGGCATGGCGGCAGATCATTCGCCATCAAGTTAGTTCAAAAGTTTGCAGTTCAAATATTCTGCTGCTTTTCCAAGCCTTTTTACTTTCTTTTCTTCTCTCATCACACATTCACGCCCCCAGTGTTCATGTATCATTTCAATCTAAATTCTTCACTTTCTTCTTACACATTACATTTCAGCATAGCAGTTTAGCGTCAGCTTTTCAGCATAAAGCATTCTCACTAGCACTGCTGCGAAGGCAAAAATGTGTTTAGATTTGATAATCCGTTTTAAATTGGTATATTTTTCAAATAAAACAATAAATTATAAAGTTTATACTTTTTTTCGAATTTGTTATACTGTATGCAAGCTATTAATGCCCATATGAGGCCCCATTAAAAGAGGTGGGGCCCTCAATGCAACTAAAGTGCGGTCATTAGTGAAGATCTACACTAGCTGTGTCTGCAACAACCACTGCTGTAATGTTTGATTGTGATATACTGTTTGAGTCTTATTTGTCATCATACTTGAAATATTTTGTTTTTTAGACATATATACATACAGTGGGGCAAGCATTTAGTCAGCCACCAATTGTGCAAGTTCTCCCACTTAAAAAGATGAGAGGCCTGTAATTTTCATCCTAGGTACACTTCAACTATGAGAGACAGAATGGGGGGAAAGAATCCAGGAAATCACATTGTAGGATTTGTAATGAATTAATTGGTAAATTCCTCGGTAAAATAAGTATTTGGTCACCTACAAACAAACAAGATTTCTGGCTTTCACAGACCTGTAACTTCTTCTTTAAGAGCCTCCTCTGTCCTCCACTTGTTAACTGTATTAATGGCACCTGTTTGAACTCGTTATCAGTATAAAAGACACCTTTCCACAACCTCAAACAGTCACACTCCAAACTCCACTATGGCCAAGACCAAAGAGCTGTCAAAGGACACCAGAAACAAAATTGTAGACCTGCACCAGGTTGGGAAGACTGAATCTGCAATAGGTAAGCAGCTTGGTGTGAAGAAATCAACTGTGGGAGCAATTATTAGAAAATGGAAGACATCCAAGACCACTGATGATCTCCCTCGATCTGGGGCTCCATGCAAGATCTCACCCCGTGGGGTCAAAATTATCACAAGAACGGTGAGCAAAAATCCCCGAACCACACGGGGGGACCTAGTCAATGACCTGCAGAGAGCTGGGACCAAAGTAACAAAGGCTACCATCAATAACACACTACGCCGCCAGGGACTCAAATCCTGCAGTGCCAGACGTGTCCCCCTGCTTAAGCCAGTGCATGTCCAGGCCCGTCTGAAGTTTGCTAGAGAGCATTTAGATGATCCAGAAGAGGATTGGGAGAATGTCATATGGTCAGATGAGACCAAAATAGAACTTTTTGGTAAAAACTTAACTAGACGTGTTTGGAGGAGAAAGAATGCTGAGTTGCATCCAAAGAACACCATACCTACTGTGAAACATGGGGGTGGAAATATCATGCTTTGGGGCTGTTTTTCTGCAAAGGGACCAGGACGACTGATCCGTGTAAAGGAAAGAATGAATGGGGCCATGTATCGTGAGATTTTGAGTGACAACCTCCTTCCATCAGCAAGGGCATTGAAGATGAAACGTGGCTGGGTCTTTCAGCATGACAATGATCCCAAACACACCGCCCGGGCAACGAAGGAGTGGCTTCGTAAGAAGCATTTCAAGGTCCTGGAGTGGCCTAGCCAGTCTCCAGATCTCAACCCCATAGAAAATCTTTGGAGGGAGTTGAAAGTCTGTGTTGCCCAGCGACAGCCCCAAAACATCACTGCTCTAGAGGAGATCTGCATGGAGGAATGGGCCAACATACCAGCAACAGTGTGTGAAAACCTTGTGAAGACTTACAGAAAACGTTTGACCTATGTCATTGCCAATAAAGGGTATATAACAAAGTATTGAGATGAACTTTTGTTATTGACCAAATACTTATTTTCCACCATAATTACTAAATAAATTCTTTAAAAATCTGACAATGTGATTTTCTGGATTTTTTTTTCTTCTCATTTTGTCTCTCGTGGTTGAAGTATACTTAGGATGAAAATTACAGGCCTCTCATCTTTTTAAGTGGGAGAACTTGCACAATTGGTGGCTGACTAAATACTTTTTTGCCCCACTGTATATATATACATATACAGTTTATATTCAGGCGAGGGTCATTTCACGTTGTTTGACATATGTGAGCAGGGTAGTGTAAGATAATCATGTTCACTCATCAACTGCATTGTGAAAATATGTTTTATTTCATAGTAAACATCAGTAGTCATCAGCTTAATGAAACTAGCCTTTCAGTGAATAAGGTACCAGATAATATGTCAAAAGCACTACAATTACATACGGATACACAGATCCTAAAATATTATATCGAAGTCTGTTAGTCTGTCAAGGATCCTTTATTTGACCTCTCTACTTGCAGTGTTCAGAATCTATTTTTGTTATTCTTTTGTGAAAAATCTACAAATTAAAAAGGTCTTTACCTTTACATCACTGTGTTTAAGGCCACAGAAGACATAGAAGAGTGGTGCTTTTATTATATGTAGTGATTGAAGATGGATTCATATTTTTCCTGCTTCCCCGAAGTTACTTTCGGTTCACCGTTCTGCTTGATGAAGTCCTGAGAAAACAAATTACATCACATTATACTAAATGTGAGACCATCATCTATTTTTTAGTAAATTGTTACACTGGTTTATTACGGTGGCAAAAATCACACTGAAAAGCTCTGGAGCAAACAATCCAGGGATTGGCTGAAAGCAGTGTTCACAAATACTGCTGGTTATAGTTTGAAGAAGGTTGACATTTTAAAATAAAACACAGAAGGCTGACTTTGAGCCACTCTTTTAGACAAGTACAAGTAACATATCAATTATTTCTCATCCTTCTAAATATCATTCAGACTCAATATCACAGTTAGTATTTTAATGTAACAATCATTATTATAAAGGCAGATATATAAAGAGAAGCTTTAAATAAAGAAAATACGTTTTATGCTTTAATACGGGGGTCAGCTACCTTTGCTATCAAAAAAGTTATACTCTTCAACCCAATAAAATGTTGTCTGGAGACACGAAACATAAATGTTTCAAATATAGTCATATTATACCTAAAGAAGCATAATTATAGTTTGTTGCATTTACAAAATTATAGAACACCAATAAAGTAAACTAGTGACATTTTATATATTTTCATAACTACCCATCACTGTTTTATTAAAGTTTAATACAATTGCAATGGTTGTGCAAAAGTACTAGAAAACAAGTGTCAAAATTCGTACCTCCATTTCCTCTAATGAGGCAGAACCCTCCTCCACTTTCTGCCCAATGCCATGGCTGAAGCTTGAGTATCGATCCTGTTGGAATCACACATGATGTTACCACTCAGAGACCAAACATAGTGTAGGTGTTTAAGTCTATTTAACAGTGATCTTTACTTGATTGTACACATACCTTGACCATGCCAGGGATGATCCCATCCTCGATAATACGAACAGCATTTCGGAGTCCTCTTGCGAAGGTGTCCATGGCTCCGATGTGAGCGATGAACAGGTCCTCCAGGTCTGTGGACTCCCTGCGCACCTTAGCATCAAAGTTCAGGCCCCCAGGCTGCAGACCACCTTGTTCAATGATGGTCTGGAGAAGATAAGACACTGAGGAATTACTCTCGATAAATCACTGTCTGATCTATACTAAAGAGTGTGCAGAGTGAATTCTTAACACTTTCATGTGGACAGTTACACGACTCAATAGAATGCTAATGTAGCTTTGTCTGAGGACGCTGGAGTGGGAAAGTGATAATAATGTTGAATTGAAAGCTTATTCCGCTGCACCAAATTGGCAATAAATCAATCAATACTGCTTGTAGATGCCAAATTTAAGGTGTCTGTGTTTTTATTTATTATGTGTTGTTTTTTAAGTATTATTGGTGGTGGGCGTGCACTGGATTTAGAGGTGGATTAAGTGGTTGTTAAACCTGGCTGCACTCACCTGCTCAGTGTGGTTTTGTATAGAAAGAAAGGGGGTGAGTCGGGAGGCAACATTTTCTGTTGGCAGAAATGTTCCACCGCAATATCTTTAATCATCACTTGCACTGGTCATCTGCTCAAGGTTATTGGAAATGGGATGTATTGTATTTTTCAAATGAAACGGAAGGAGTGAAGCTGTTTTGTTTGAGCGTGTCCAAGTGTTTATCTCCCGTATTAAGCCGCTCACTTCCTTTTTATTAGGACTACCTATAGCCGCAACACTGCTTAAAACAAATGTTTAGTCTATTAAGTATAATAGCTATTTTAGCTAAAGATCTTGTGAATCCCATTCAAGAGGTGCTCAGACAGTGTCCCATTAACAAACATAATTAGCATAAACTCCTTTTACAAATTAAATAAATAAGTTCACCTTCATGAGCAAGGTGGCGTTCCTGATGTCCATGGGGAACTGGTCTGTGTCCCAGCCCAGGTCAGGAGAGCCCGTGTTGGAGTCGACTGACCCCAGCATGCCAAACCTGTCCAGCAGCAGGCAGCGATAACACAAAACTGTTTCAGTCTTCAACATGCTGGGGAAGTGTTTCCTTGAATATTAAGTTAAAAGACATACGCGGAGGCCATGACTACATCATGTTCATAAGAGTGTCCTGCCAGGGTGGTGTGGTTTGGCTCGATGTTCAACTTAAAGTCATTCTCCAGACCATAATGCTTCAGGAATCCGATGACACTCACAGCATCTACAGAAAAAAGTGACATATAAAAGGCATCATTAAAGGAATACTTCACCCACTTACCACTTAACTCCATGTTAACTTGAATTTGTGAAAATAACTTGCTTATCTAGCAAGCCTCTACGGTGAACGAAGAATCCAAGAACTGATAAAAGTCTTTATTAATGTTGTTAAAAAAATGAATGTTCGGGGCATATGGTACGGTATGTGGGAAACATAGCCATATTATAATATGTGGGAAAAAAGTAGATCGTATGGTATGTGGGAAAAAAAATAGTATAGTATGTAGTATGTGGGGAAAAAAAGTCATGGTATATTATTTCTAAAAAAAATGTTGCTATAGTATATAAAAAAAGGTCTTAGTTTTATAAGGGGATTAAGGGAGGATTTTTCTGGAATCCAAGTACCAAGTAATGAGTATTTGCAATACAAATGATCGTTTTGTGGATGAAGTATTCCTTTAAGACAGTATACTTTCAAAGCATACTTCTTTTGTTAAATATTACCATAGTCATACTGGTGTTTGCAGGGCTCCTTAGGCTTGGGTTCAATAAGGAACTGACACTTAAAGCCAATCTTCTCTCTGTACTCTGTTGAGAAACACAAGCATTAAAACTGAAAGTGGAATATTTCTTCACCTGACTTGGAAATTCCAAGTCATGGGTGATTCATTCCAAGTTGGAATCCCATAATCACGTGCCGTGCACACTTACTGACAGCCATTTTGAAGAAGTTAGCCATGTGCTTCAGTTCAGCAGCAACATCAGTATTGTGGATGGTAAGGAAGCCTTCCCTTCCTCCCCAAAACACTGAGGAGACAAATATAATGTAGCAACACTGTTAGGCTACATAAAAAGAGGAGAATATAGACATTTGACAGTGACACAATCAAGTCACTCGTACCAAAGTTTTGTGCACCCAGCTTCTGAGCAGTATCCAGCCCCTTCTTCAGCTGAGCTCCAGCGTAGGCCAGAACATGACAGTCAGGGTTGGTGGCTGCACCGTTCATGTACCTGTAACATGAACACAATGTGTATTATGTAATTTTTTAACCTAATCCATATCTATCAGTATATACAGGACTCAACTCAAACAACTTTATACATACGTTTTTAACCACACATGGCATCCATGAAAAGTTTCAGTCTGGCTTCAAACCCATGCACAGTACTGAAACAGCCCTTTTAAGAGTTTTTAATGATCTGCTCCTAGCCACCGACTCAGGTAGCTCAGCTGTCTTGGTGCTGTTGGACCCTAGCATCCTGTCACGGCTTGAACAGTCCGCAGGCATCACAGGCTCTGCCCTTGCATGGTTCAGGTCCTACCTGACAGACCGTAGCCTCTCAGTGCAGTTGGGTGCCTTCTCCTCTGCTAAAGCCCCTCTTACCTGTAGGGTTCCCCAAGGCTCGATTCTGGGCCCCATCCTTTTTCTACTGTACATACTGCCCCTAGGCTCAATTCTCACAAAACACAACATCCCCTTCCATTGTTACGCTGACGATGTACAGATCTATTTGCCTCTCAATTAAAATGCCAACTCACTACAGCAGTTGATGGACTGCTTAACAGAGATTAAATCCTGGCTGAGCCAAAACTTCCTCACCCTCAACGAGAGCAAGACCGAGGTCATCTTTTTTGGACCCCGACCTCCAGCCTCTCCGGTTGATATTCGTCATGAACCTTGGAGTTTGTTTGTAACCTTTATTTAACCAGGTGAAAGCCCCTTGAGATCAAAAGATCTCTTATTCAAGGGTGACCTGCAGGACATTAGTTACACATGTAACATAAAAACAACAGAACAACAATAAGGATGACATACAGGGTACAGTTTACAAAACTCTATTTACAGTGACAGGTACCATGAGTATCAAACAGCATGTCACCCAGCCGAGTTTTAAAATGAACCAAAGTGCTCAGTTTTAAACAGGTTTGCAGACTGTTCCAATTTAGTGGAGCTGCACATCTAAAAGCTTTCTTCCCTAAGACAGTCCTAGCACTTGGAGTAGAAGGAGTGACCTTCAATAGCGCTTTTAAATTTGATAAGCAGGTCAGCACCGTAGTCAAGACCGGCTTTCTTTTTTTTTTTTTTTTAAATACGACTATTGGCTAAGACCAAGTCGTTTTTTTATCTTTTAAAGACCTAGAAAGGGTTATTAACGCCTTTGTTACCTCGAGACTGGATTACTGCAATGCACTGTATGTGGGTATGGACCAGGCCTCAATTAGACGCCTGCAGCTAGTTCAGCACGTCTTCTAACTGGCCATAAAAAGCGTGACCACATCACCCCTATTCTGGCCTCATTGCACTGGCTTCCAGTTCGGTTCAGAATAGATTTTAAAATACTTTTATATGTTTTCAAAGCCCTAAATGGGCTGGCTCCGGCCTATGTAGCCAAACTCCTCCATCGCTACACCCCAGGCAGAGCCTTAAGGTCGGCTGATCAGCTGCTGCTGATAGTGCCTAAGACCAGGCTCAAAACCAGAGGGTAACAACAAGCCCGCCTTAACCTGCCATCAGGCCCTGGGGCTGATAGTTTTTGTATGCCCCCTATTTAAACAACAAATCGAAGTCATTTCCTCGGCAGGCTCTGTGATCGCACTTCTCCACTCTGCTCTACGCGCGCCTGGTCCTCTCCTCCAGATGAGTGACGTATCGGGCCTCCCTCATGTATTTGTCCGGTTGCCGTTGGCTCCCCTCCATGTAGCAAGTCCTTGTCGTCCTCTCCATCTCCTCCAACAGATAATGTCTCTCCTGTCTGTTTTTCCTCTCCCGCTACTCCATCGCTATCAGAACCAGACGGCCTACTTGGCTCCAAGGCCCCGCAGCCGGCACCGCTGCCGCTTGGTACAGAACTCATCTGTCCTTCCTCCTCATCCTGGCCTACAGGTTTAAAATAACCTGTAAGCTTCGGCATTTTTTGTAATAGCTGCTTGTCTCGAAACTCCTTTTCCCTCATCAATTTCCTTTTCCGAGCGCCACTCTCAAACTTTTTCTTCTCCGACAACCTTCATCTGTCACTCAATCACTCGCAATTTAAATATGTCACATGTGAAACATATTCTCATTCTGATTGGCTGTTAAGTGGTGCCCACTGACTGTTTCGGAGTCATCATTTTTGAGAAAAATCTCTGGAATGTCGTATCTGATTGATTATCGGAGCAAATGATCAAAATACTACAGAGGGAAGATATTTTCGTTTGGATTACTGGTCTGGGGGAAGCTCGTGTGTGTGTGTGTGTGTGTGTGTGTGTGTGTGTGTGTGTGTGTGTGTGTGTGTGTGTGTGTGTGTGTGTGTGTGTGTGTGTGTGTGTGTGTGTGTGTGTGTGTGTATTTTTGTGTTTGTGTGTATTGTGTTTGTTTCCCGGGGAAACCACTCATGAGAAACACCGGCTGTTGTTATGCCTGCTGTGATGTCAAGTTACTCCGTTCTCCGCTTGTAATTATGCCATTACAAGCTTCAAAGTTGTATTTATCATCTGAATTTGCAGAAACTGGGGTTACCTAACTGTAACCCAGCTTCTATGAGTAATGGCGCAGCCCTCTAAGGCTATCGCTACTGGGTTATCCCTCTGCGCCCCCGCGCAGCACTGAAACACTTGTAGTCCACGCCCACCCGCCAGGTGGGCCCCACCCTCGGGCCTCCTTCCGGTATAAATAGGAAGGTGGCCCGACAATCTGCTCCCATACAATATAACTTTTCTTCAGCTATTCGTAGAGCCAGTGGGGCCCAGCGCTTAGAGGGCTGCGCAATTACTCATAGAAGCTGGGTTACAGTTAGGTAACCCCAGTTATATTTCGTATATGGCTTCGCCCTCTAAGGCTATCGCTATTGGGTTAAGGGCGAAGCATGATGTAGTCTGCGCCCCACTGGGTCCGTCCAGCACTAGAAGCACAGACACACCTGCTAAATAACACCCCCTGCCTGTTGTGCCATGCGTAATGGCGCATTACCGTCCCTGGAACCAACACATCCTCACTCCCAGGTCGGCCTATGTTGACGTTATGTCAAGTCCCCTGCCGGCTTTTTCCAACGCAAGGGGGGGGGCCTTAGAGTCCATTTTCAACGCAAGGGGGGGGCCCTTAGCGTCCATTTTCAGCTTTCCGGGATGTCCATATGCTTCTATGGACGCTCATGGAAGCACGGCATTCGTTTGTGTCGACTGCCCTTAAAGGCAATGAGAGCGTCCATTCTCATTGGATAACGGAGAATTGTACACCCGGAAGTAAATATTCCCCTTACTGACGATTGATTTTACAGTGATATCTGCACTACTCATCGACTAAAAAACACCAGATTATCCTTGTTAATTACACAACATTGATTGGTTTAAATTGTGTGCAATGCTTTTGTATTTTTCCCCTTCGATTCGGAGAAACAATTACACCATAAGCTCTGTTTGACGTCACGTGATCTTCAAATTTCTCCCTGCAGAAAAAAACATGGCAGAACTTCGTTTTATTCTCGGTGGAAAATGTCTATTTTAAAGTTAGTTTGGCCATTAAAATGCGTTTTGATGTCATTTGATGCGAGAAATATGAGTTGTTATTTCAGATGATGTGTGCAGTGGATGTACATGATCTTTAGTTTGCTAGTTATTACGAAGATTACTTCAGGAAATTGCGTCCAACGTTTTCATTGTTACCAAGGTGGTTGCTAGGGACGCTGCTATCGATATTATTTCTGTTATGTTGTGTAACTGTTTAATGGTGTTATCTTTATTGCTACCCCCTTCCCCGTCAATGTATAGTGTTGGTCCACAGCGCAAACATATTAGTTTAACACAATCCGCATCTAAAGATACGTTATTCTCCCCTGTGCAATTCCAGTCTCACATCTCACAGCACATCGTCATTAACAAATACCGGAAACAGACCGAAGACATTTTTAAAAAATAAAATAATACCTTATTCCGAGTGTACTTGCTTTTCTCTTTGAAAGTCATCACATACCGGCATTGTAATACACGGTTCGGCTGCATTAAATATTACATATCTGCCGTAGTTCTGTATTTATAGAGCCCTGATGAGAAGACCTTTAGAAAAACATGAGGAACTGAAAACGTGACGTGGATCATAAATATATCAGCCATTAAACAACATCTTACATTTCTTTTCACACAATACGTCTCCTTGCAGTATCAACACTAATTCGGATGACTTTTATATTTGATCCAATTGGTAGATAGGCTGTATTTACACCATAAAGGTGCACAGCTGATATAAAGGGACACCTGGTGGTTAAAGCATGTTATTGAATTTCATTATTTTTATTATTAGATGTTAATAGGATCCTTATAAAGTATATTCATTACTCGTTATTCTCTACTAATAGTTAATTAAAGACTGTATATAATGACTATTTTGCACATCCCGTTCAAGATTTCAATATTTTCTAAGGTTTATTGACATATCATATAGGCCTACACAACTATGGTGTAGTTCTGCACTGAATGAAAAACTTGGGTTGCAGGTTCCTCAATAGTGCATTACAAGACATCTATCAATATGTGTGCATACCTCCAGCAATGTTAACTATGTTGAAACTGATATTATACATAATGTATTATACTCTTATAAGATGCATGCAGATATTTCATCTCCGGCCTTGTCAGGTATTGAACAATCAATAAATAAAGAACACAGAATTGTTAAATATAAAACACAGAATTTGTGTGATTATACTAAATGATTTACAAATAAACACCACTGCATTACAACTGTTACACATGCTGATGTAACGCAAATGTTCCAACTTGGGATCAATAAAGTATATCTTATCTTAAGCTGATCGATGGCTACTGCCATATTTGCAAAATGTGCCTCTGAACCATGACAAGTGCATGTTTCAGGCTTATCAATTAATGTAATGTAATGTAATGTAATGTTATCAATGAACAAGAGGAGGGGTCACAAACATAAGACCAGCTGTTAAATAAAGCTCTTCTGACCTTAACTGGCATGTGTGTATATATATTAATACTGCCCATTATGGGCACAAGCAATTTTCACCCATTTATTAATTATATGTTTTAAATGTGAGTGTTTCCTATCCCTAAACCTCCAGGGATGTACACAGTTTAATACTGGCAACTTCTTATTATGGGAAATACGAAAACGTCTTTTAAAACTACAACTCCCAGTAGAGACGTGCCATATAGAGAACATGTTGCGAAACAGAATAGCCAGCATGTGTAGTTCTGGGGACGGGGTGGGGGGGACGGGGACGCAGTGGACCCGTTCAAATCCAGTTTTGGACAGTCTGCCGTGGTTCCATCCCATTTCAAGTGCTGTTCGAGGCTCGGTAACCCTCGGAGCACACTCTCCAATCACAGAGCTTGAGGACTATCACGGGGTTTGTCAAACAGAGCACATGGTGTAGTCCAAACGATAGCTGGGGATTCTGGGTAGTGTAGTGTCTTCTGCCATCCTTTACTCCGAAAAAAGATTTGTTTCTCCGAATCGAAGGGGAAAAATACAAAAGCATTGCACACAATTTAAACCAATCAATGTTGTGTAATTAACAAGGATAATCTGGTGTTTTTTAGTCGATGAGTAGTGCAGATATCACTGTAAAATCAATCGACAGTAAGGGGAATATTTACTTCCGGGTCTACAATTCTCCGTTATCCAATGAGAATGGACGCTCTCATTGCCTTTAAGGGCAGTCGACACAAACGAATGCCGTGCTTCCATGAGCGTCCATAGAAGTATATGGACATCCCGGAAAGCTGAAAATGGACGCTAAGGGCCACCCCCTTGCGTTGAAAATTGACTCTAAGGCCCCCCCCTTGCGTTGGAAAAAGCCGGCAGGGGACTTGACATAACGTCAACATAGGCCGACCTGGGAGTGAGGATGTGTTGCTGGAACATAGCAAAACATGCCTATCTTCCCGACGGGGTGAAGGCTGGGAACAATACATACCGGCCGCTGTGAGAAAGTAGAGACGAAGGTCCCACCTTATCCTGCGATCACAGAGGGGGAACAGCTGCTCTCTGCATGTCAGACAGGTAGGAGAGCGCTCAGCTGGATCCCTGACGTCACTCACTCTGATCAGGCACTCCATACGAAGTGTGTCAGAGTAAAAGGAACATCTCTCTCATACGAGGGGGGAAAAAAAGGGCCGCTCTCTGTGTGCCGAGAGGCAGGAGAGAGGCGCACCGCTGGCTCCCTGACGTCACTCACTCTGACAGGACACCCAGTACAGGGTGCGTCAGAGAGGAAAGGGAGACATCCCTCAAATAACATTGAATAAATGAACAGGGGGAAGACCAAGATGCAGCCGTGCAAATATCTTCCACTGACATTCCTCCATGCAACGCCGTGGAGGCGGAAATTCCTCTGGTGGAGTGCGCTTTGATATTCTCCGGGGGATCCACCCCAGAGGAGACATATGCCTGCGCCACCGCCTCACACAGCCAGTGTGACAGCCGTTGTGCAGACAGAGGTTGCCCGATCGAGCGCTCTCTATAATGCACAAACAGGCGCTGAGAACGGCGCCATGCCGCCGTGCGCGCCACATAGCAGGCCAGTGCGCGCACCGGACAGAGGAGATGAGATGTGGCTTCTTCCTCCGTTTTATGAGGAGGCGGGAAAAACCCGTCCAGGGTGATCACTCTTGACCTAAAAGAGCTTGTGATGACCTTTGGCATAAAGGCTGGGTTAGGGCATAACACAGCCGAACTGCCATCCCCTTGGATCCGGAGGCATGACGGGGCCACAGAGAGAGCCGATAAATCACTCACCCTTTTCGCCGATGTTAGAGCCAAAAGCAGTACTACTTTAGTTGATAACATGTTGAGGGGAACCTGCTCTAAAGGTTCAAATGGGGCTTTGCTTAGTGCTCGTAACACCAAAACCAAATCCCACTGAGGCGCCAGTGCGCGTGACACCGGTCTGAGTCTTCGTACCCCTTGCAGAAACCGTTTCGTCAGTGGGTGACTGAACACCGTCCCTGCTCCGAAACCCAGGTGACAAGATGATATGGCAGCCGCATATACCTTGATTGTGCTGAACGCCAAATTCCTGTCCAACAACAGCTGGAGGAATGACAGCACGTGAGGCAGGGGGCACGTGATGGGGTCCAGGCTTCTTTCTACACACCAACGCTGGAACGCTGCCCACTTGGCTGTGTAGGACGCTCTGGTAGACGCGGCCCTGGCTCCCTGAATGGTGCGTACAACATCTTGAGAGAGACCCCACCTCTCTAAGTGTTCCCGCTCAGGGGCCATGCCCATAAGGGCTGGCCTATCACTGGGTGACTGTAGATCGCTCCCTCCACCTGTGAGAGAGCGTCCCCCCGCCACGGGATCTCCCATGGCCTGCCTGACAGCGTACGCTGTAGGCATGGAAACCAGGAAGCTCCCGTGCGTTCCGGGGCAATTAGGATCACTGACAGTCGCTCCTCCTGTACTCGGTCCAGGAGCCGAGGAATCAGCGGGACTGGGGGGAAGGCGTACAGCCGTACCCTGGGCCATGGTCGATGTGCGAATGCGTCCACCCCCAGAGGGGGGTGGTCCCGCGCTGACAGGGAGAACCAGAGCGCGCATTGCGCGTTCCCGCGTGCGGCGAATAGATCCACCTCCGCCCTCCCGAACCGGCTCCAAACCTGGGCGATCAGCTCGGGATGGAGGCTCCAGTCCCCCTGGCGAGGACCTCCTCAGGACATGAGGTCTGCCCCTTTGTTCAGCTCTCCGGGCACATACAGTGCTCTGATGGAGAGCACGTGTGCGCGCGCCCAGATCAACAGCCGTCTGGCTGTGTTCAGGAGCTGCGCTGAGCGTACACCTCCCTGGCGATTGATGTAGGCTGCTGCGGCTCTGTTGTCTGTGCGAATCAACACATGCTGATTCCGCAGCAACGGGGCAAAATGTTGAATTACTCTCCGTACGGAGATTAATTCCAGCACATTTATGTGGAAAGACATGTGAGCCGGCCACTGTCCTCCCACTGCCTGCGACATGCACGTTCCTCCCCACCCTGAGAGAGATGCGTCTGTGAACACCGAGGTGTGTGACGTAACTCTGCCCAGGGGAACCCCCTCTGACAGGACGTGGGGACTTTTCCAGTAGATTAAGTCTGAACCCACGGACAGAGGGATGACCACCATGCGCCTCTTCTGTCGTACGGGGTCGATGCGCAGGCTGATGAACCACCTCTGCAGTCTCCTCATGTGCAGGAGACCCAGGGGCATCACCACGTGACCTGCTGCCATCATGCCAAGCAGCCGCATCACGGAGAGTGACGTCACCACGCTGCGTGGTATGACACGTTGAAGGAGAGCTGTCAGCTTCTCCACTCTCTGCCGTGAGAGTCGTGCTCTCATGCGGGCTGAATTCAATTCCACTCCCAGGTAAATAATACTCTGGGAGGGAAGAGGACAGCTCTTTTTCCAGTTCATTATGAAACCCAGCTTTGACAGATGCGATATGAGTTGTACCGTCTGTAAAGCTGCTTCCTCCCTGGAGCGAGCCAGCAGCAGCAGGTCGTCCAGGTAAAATAGTACTCTCATCCCTCCTCTGTGTAGCGGCCGTAGCGCCGTCTCTACACACTTTGAAAAAGTGCGAGGAGCCAGGGAATACCCGAACGGCAGACGGTTGTACTGGTACGATATTCCCTGGAATGAAAACCGCAGGAATTTCCTGTGTTGCGGGATGATGGGTACATGGAAGTAAGCATCCTTTAGGTCTATAGAGGTGAACCAATCTCCCTGGTGAACACACTCTAGCACCTTTTTGACCGTCAGCATGTGAAAAGGCCTCTTCATTATTGCCTTGTTGAAAGCTGACAGGTCGAGGATGGGTCTCATTCCCCCCGTCTTTTTCGGGATAAGAAAATAGCGGGAGTAATACCCCTGATTTTCTTCCTCCCGGGGAACCCTGGAAATAGCGTCTTTCAACAGGAGTTCCCGTAGCTCTGCTTGGAGCGCAAGACACTGTTCTCGGGATCAGAGGCGGATTTAGGATTGTAGGAGATCCGGGGCTTAGCCCAGGAGTTGTTGGGGGGGGGGGTGCAGGGGTAAAGTGCTATTTTTTTACAAGTGGGGGGTGGACCAAACATCCTTTAGGGGGGTCGTCAACTCCTCTAGGGGGGTCTGGGGGCATTCATTCATTTCATTTCAAACCTTTATTTATACAGATAAAATCCCATTGAGATCATTGATCTCTTTTCCAAGGGAGACCGGTTACCTGCATGCTCCCCCGGGAAGATTTTTGTTTTAAATATTGAAGTTAAAAGTATCAATCTGGTGCACTTTGAGAGCAACATTAACCCTACCTTAATAATACCTTAAAGGGGACATATCATGCTATATTTGAACAATATATTGTAGGGCCATACCTATATAAAGTATATAAATAGTTTTTCTTTCAAAATACCAAACAGATCCTGCATTTTAGCCATGCCTCATTTCGCTCTATTTGCTCTTTCCAGCGCTGTTTTTGCAGGGGGCTGATTCTGTGAGCTGCACCACGCCCCCCTGCAGGAGAGGGGAGCGTGCTTTGAGATCAGCTGCTAGGTTGCAGCGGGGAGAAGAGGGGGAGAAAAAGAGATCTCCGTCCTCCGTGTCTTATTTTTATATTATTATATAGAGTCGTTATCCATTTGTTTTAAAGCTCAATAAATAACAAAGAAGACCTTTGACCGGCACTTTTCTAATTTTGTCCGGAAGATTTAAACTTTAACGGACATGTTGACCGGCGAAATAAAAATCTAACTGAAACTCTGCCGCACGGTCCCCTCGTTCCTTGGAAGAGCCGGAGAGGAGGGTGTTTGTCATCTGCTGGTGGACTACCGGAGAGAATTACAGCGAGGGAGCAAACGCTTGCCTCGGGGAGGGAGAGAAAGAGCCAGAGCAGAGTATAAACAGAAGGGCAACCATGCGCGGGAAGTCTTCTTCGCTACTTTTGTGGCAGACTACAGCGCCACTTACAGGCCTGGCATATGTACTACAGCGTCTCCAGCGCAATGGCCGGCCGTGGCCCAACCCCACATTCCCCTGATAGGTGGAGAATTGACCAATAAGCGGAGCACCACTTCTGTGACGTAGAAAATAATTCAAGATCAGTCTGTATCAGATCCGTTGCAGCCCCGTTTTTAGAGATTTGGGTATGGAGGAAAAGAGAGAGGGTTGTGTTTTCTGACACTTGGTGAGTTCCCTGGAACACCGGGGACTAGGGGTGTAACGGTTCACAGAAGTCACGGTTCGGTTCGTACCTCGGTTTGGGGGTCACGGTTCGGTACGGTTCGGTCCAACAAGAAAAAGCAAATAAAAGTCCCAAATGCATAATTCCAGGTTTGTTGTTATTTACTTTTGAACAGTAGTGCAAGTTTCAGTTTAAAAATAAAGAACTCTGACATTTTGAACAGTTAAAAAACAAACCACAAACAGCACCACACACACTCAGATGGCCATATTATCTATAATGGCTGATGTCAAACAAAAAGATTTCATCAAGCTGTAAAACTAAAAAGAATGTCTTGAAAATATTACATCATAAATAATAAGAAAGTGTTTTAAGAGCGCAAAGTCGTTGAAAAAATATGCCAAAAGCTTCCGTTATTTATTTAGTCTCTCGGCTCTCATGTCTATTGGCTTCTTAAAAACAGCGGGGATCAGCTGTTGAACTGCTGTTGTCTTTTGCCGGGCTCCGGTGATTGGCAAATCTGGGTGATGCCTTCTGATGTGATTTAGCATGTTTGGCGTGTGTTCCCATTAGCATACCGCACCGCTATCGAACAACGCCGACACACCGCCCTCTTCCGATCCACTGCGCATTGCTTATCGTTTTATAGATCTATTCTCATCCACCATCTTTGTTTGTGACGTAAAGAGTGTAAGAGTCACGTTTCTGAATCGGGCACTCTGAGTGGATGCAGTCACAGCCAATCGGATTCAGAGTGTTGCCTGTCAGTTCCGTTGCCTGTCAGTTCCGTGGCTATGGTTCCGTTGTTATGTGTACTGAAACGAGAGCCGGTATAATTCCACGCGCGAAAACAAAATAAAAATTGGAATACATTATTTTAGTGTCTTAAAAGTAGACTGAGGTATGAAGGGTTAACGTTACATCTTAGGATAATTTTTAGTCATGTTCTGTATACATACTAACATATAAGGGTATTGACTTAGTGTGGTTTATCTTTTTGTCGCTGCTTTTAATTTAAACTGAGCTGTTATGTTCATCAGTAAAGTGGAACTTCTGTGTGAATTATTCATATCTTAAACTGCACTGTAACTTTGTATTCATGTGTTTTTTCTTTTAATGTTTCTTTTATTATCTTTTACTGTTTTTAAATGCCTTTGTCTGAATGTCTTTCATTTTTGTAAAGCACCTTGAATTGCCTTGTGTTGAAAGGTGCTATATAAATAAACTTGCCTTGCCTGGGTTACTCCATGTTTACTAGCTATAAGATTAACGTTACAGTACATCACTCTTTTTCACTTCTTACTCAGTCAGCCAGAGTGCAGATATCACCATTAGATTCACAAACCTGAAACATCATCCATTTCTTCACTGCTGGTGATGACATTGTTGTCAGCTGCTGATACTGCTGCTGCTGCTGCTGCAGCTTGTGGCGCCTGCTTCGATGAAAATAACTTTCTAATATCCATAACTTTATAGGCTATTAGCTTAAAACTCGTCAGGCACTAGGAAGGATCACTTCTTCTTCAGGGCAGGGAAGGCTACGCAGTACGCAGGCTAATGTCCAGCAGCGGCTGCCTCTCTGGTGGACTCCGGTACTGCACATTACTCCCGAGACATTTTCCAAAAAAGAAAAAAATATTACATTTTTTTTTAAGTGAAACATCCGGGGCTTTTCAGAAAACATCCGGGGCTTGAGCCCAAGTAGCCACCCCCTAGCGCCGCCTCTGCTCGGGATGTTAGGCATGTCACCTGTATCCCGTTGAACTGTGGGGGGGGAGAGGCGAACTGCAGGGTGTACCCTCTGCTGATCAGCCTGCTCATTCATCTGTCCATCAGACACACGCGCTGCCACTCCGAGAAACACTCTGAGAGCGGGCGCACATGCTCGAGATGTGTTGTGGTTGTCATGACGACGAGCCACGCCAAAGCCCTCGCCGCCGCTGCCCGTGAGGCAACCCAAGGTGGGCCTAGAGCGAAAGGGCTGTGAGGAAACCTCCACACGCTGCATTTCACTCCGCCTCTCATCATGACGCGCGTACACGCTCAGAGGATGGATGGGGTGTGTGCAGTGATATCCACATGAGGCGTTACCACGGCGCTCATGGGCTTATTGTGACTGTGTGTAGGTGGCATATCTCGGACAGAGGAATGCCGCGAGGTCTGTGGTTTCATAACCGAAAAGTCATAACCATCAGGCCTCTGCAGCGACTCCTGCTGCCTACTAATCAACAGATTGGAGGCAGCTGGTGTAGTTACTGTGCTCTGCCGCTTATTAATCGATAGATTAAATAGTGCAGGCTATTGTAACGAACTCTGCTGGCTATTAACCGATAGGTCATAGGCAGCTGGTTCACCCAGGGTGGAGGATATGTGAAATACATTTGTAACTGATGACTCAGACAACATGTTGGGAAATAATCGTTTTTTTATTTCCTTCACACTCCCACCCAAACCGTCAAGGCCGGCTTTGCTTCTTCGGCGGCTCTCGTGGAGCAGACGCCGAACGGGAGTACCTCACTCCTTTCTTGCCCCCCCTCTCTGGTGGGGGGCCGGAGGCGCGGGACGGTGCCCTGGAAGCGCGGGACGGTGCCCCCGCCGCCGCTGACGGACTACTCTGACGCCTCGGCTGTTGCGCGTGTCTGTCCGTCTGCCGCTGTGGCTGGGTTGGCTGCTGCTGCTGCCGCTGGAGCCGTTGCGGCTTCCCCGCTGGCTGGAGCCAGCTGACGTGCTGGCGGATGTCCTCCGCTTGCTCCGATGCCGCCTTCATGGACTCGACCATGGCCAGGAACTGGGGTCCGAACAGCCCGTCCGAGCTGATCGGAGCGTCCAGCAGCACCTTCCTGGCTGGCTCTGTCACCGCTGCCTGCTGCAACCAAAGGTGGCGCTGGATCTGAGTCATCCAGGCCGTGATTCTGGCCTGGGAGACTGCCACGGCTGCGCACAGCGTGAGTGCCGTGCTGGCCGCCTTAGCGATCTCCTCTGCCTCCTCTGGAGCTACGGTGGTGGACCGTTCGACCAACGTCACCACCGAGTTGGTCAGCAACGCGATGTTGTTCGCTGCTGCCGACGCCTGGAACGCACACTGGTGCGCCCGATCAGCCTGGCGGGCGACATACTGGTCTTTGGGGGTGGTCAACATAGGGCGCCGTCCGGCGACCAAGTTGGCCTGTCTAACCCCGAAAAACGCCGTTAAGCTCGGTTCCAGAGCGGGTGTGGTTGGAAAAACCTCGTCCGTGAACCCCTCCACCTTAGTGAAGGGAACAAAGGTGGCCACCGGAGCCCTTAAGGTCCTCGGGTTCGCCGCTGCCCCTTCCTGGTAACGCCTAATGGCGGGGAAGCGCGGCCAGATCGGGACACTCCTGCCCGTCTGAACCCGGGAAAATACTCCGGCCATGTCATCCAGAGCCACCCTCTCCCGTCCTCGGGGAACGGGGAGGCCTCTGCATGCTGCTGCTTTGCCGATTATCTCCGGCAGCTCCAGCATAATGCCACCCAACGCCGGTAGCGCCGTGGACACGGAGAAGGGGACCACGTGCTCGGCCGCTACCTCTGACTCTCGCTCCGACCCCGTCTCCCCCGTCCGGGGGAAAAGGGGGAAGGGGAGAGCCGCATGGCGAGCCATGGAGGGAGACGGGGTAGGAGTCGTCCGACTCCTGCCCCCCACTCGCCTCCAGGAACAGGTTGTCGTCCCTGTTCTGGATGGGCCAGTCGTCCTCCTCACCCGCAGCAGCTAGAGCGTCCGCCCTTTGCCTCCTGTCGGATGATGGGAGACGCACACAGTGAGAACATGCGATCTGCTGGCTGAGAGCCGCGTCCGCGTGCTCTGGCCCCAGGCAGGATGCGCATATCGGGTGTAAATCATAGCTCATGATATATCCTGTATTGCACGAAGGACACATGCGGATACGATCATTGCTGCTCATGATTTTTCTCGTGCTTCAGTAAACTGCTGGTTGCTGAAGAAAAAAGGGAGCAGATTGTCGGGCCACCTTCCTATTTATACCGGAAGGAGGCCCGAGGGCGGGGCCCACCTGGCGGGTGGGCGTGGACTACAAGTGTTTCAGTGCTGCGCGGGGGCGCAGAGGGATAACCCAATAGCGATAGCCTTAGAGGGCGAAGCCATATACGAAATAGAACAAGTTTAGTATTCTGAAAGCCAAGACTTTGTTTATTTGAAATCAGATAAAAACAAACTGTAACGGACCCTGCCGTGTTATCTATGATTACTATACGCCTTATTCATAATTTCAGCGGAGGGAGGGGAACAGCAGAACAGCAGAGTGGCGAGGGAGAGCTTCTTCTTCCCTTTACAAGCTTCAAAAATGTATTTATCGTGTGATTTTGGAAATAAAAGTTGCATATTCTGAAAGCCAAGACTTTGTTTATTTAAAATGTTAAAAAAACATCCGATTATTGGCTCATGATAGGCCCCCCATCTCCGTCAGCCCGTGCATTAAGGCGGCCCTGGGTACCGAGCATTCGCAGCAGCAGGCCCCAGGCTTTGGAACATTTTGCCCCTCCATGTGAGGTCGGCCCAGACCCTGGTTTTTTTTTTTAAATCAACACTTAAAACTCACTTTTTCTCTCTGGCCTTCTAGGCTTCTCTTATCAAGAATAACTTTTACCCAAGACCTTTTCCCTCTCTAACCTCTCAAGGTTTTATTAGGAGGGAAACGGTTTGCAGAGTGGCTTAGACAGGCCGGGGAGTGTTACGATTCGTAGACACAGCGTACCTCCCTATCTCTCATCAATTTCCAACTAAGGCTCCAGTGTGCCTCTCCATCTATATTTCTTACTCTCTTACTTGCTACCCTTTGCCCTCAAGCTATTCTAAGGGAGTGCTTGTTCTTCCGTCTGTCTGTCTGTCTGTCTCTGTCTGTGTATTCTCTTGTTCCGATTAACCCAGCCACATTTTTTCTTGTTTTGTGTCTATATCTACGCCGGGATCCGGAGTCGAGGCTGATCCTCTTGCTGTGGTCCTGTGTCCTGGATCCTCTATCCTGAGTTCTGGATTAAGTCGTGGACTTCGGGTCGTGGCTAAACCTGTCTCTGCGGTCCTGCCTGGGTCTCGTCTTGCTGCCTCCCTGAAGGCTTCCACAGGATTGTTGACATCTTCGTAGATTCATCTTCTTATTACAGACACATGCATTTCCTAATATTTGGACTACCTATGCTGTAAAATGTATTATCTCTTCGATTTACACACGGCATCTATTGCACGTCTGTCCGTCCTGGGAGAGGGATCCCTCCTCTGTTGCTCTCCCTGAGGTTTCTCCCATTTTTCCCTTTAAACTGTGGGTTTTCTCCGGAAGTTTTTCCTTGTACGCTGTGAGGGTCTAAGGACAGAGGGTGTCATTTTTTCTCATACTGATATCTGTGCCTGTAAAGTGTCTCTATTGTAGGCTATTTTTACAGCACTTTGGCTCGACCAAAAATTGTTTATAAATGTGCTATATAAATAAAACTTGATTTGATTTGATACTGTATTTTGATATGTGACTATCTTTTCTTGGGAATCATTAAAGTAGGCCGTAGGTCACAAAAGGAAGATTACAGCTGTGACGTCCATCTTTATCTTTAGGTGCTACCTTTTGTGTGGAGTCTAGACATGTTTTGAGAGGCAAATATGTATATGACCAGGGAAAGAATTTAGAAGTTAAATATGCACACTGGAGGAGAAATCTGCAGAATGGATGCTGACAACGTGCATAGTTGTACTATTAAGTCTCTGTTTCCTTGGTCAAACCTTTCAATGATCCTCCAACATTGTAATATATTAGATATTCTGTACACACTGTGAAGACCACTGAAACAAATGTAACATTTGTGATATTGGGCTATATAAATAAACATTGATTGAGATACAGCTTCCTTTTGTGTTTTCCACTATTAATGCTCAAACAATGTCTAAATGAGAAATAATATTGTACTATGCTTAACCTCTGGGAAACACTGACCTGGGGTGGGCGAACAGGTTGCAGGTGACCCACAGCACCCTGACCCCTGTCTGGCTCTGCAGCTGGAGAGCCAGGTCTGTCATTTCATCCAGATTCCTGTTGGACTCCTCCAGGGTGGAGCCCTCGGGAGCCATATCCCTGTAAAAAAAAAAAACAGACAGATGTTAATTTATATTAAATATGTCTTACATTTTATTTGCTTTTAATTATTCTTAAATCAATTTATTGCAACAGCACAGGAGAGTTGGACATCAAATCCAATGAGCATATCCTGCTGGTACTTTTAATCATCTTTGATATCTTATAAGGTGTTATGACCCTGTGTCATTAGTCTATGGATATTCCCCCTCTTCCTGTGAGAGTCTGTGTGTGGCTATGTGTGGGTGTTTCTAAGATTTTAAGACCGCGGAGTCTACACATGTGCAGCCTCGAAATTTCTCGCTACGAAGTACGCCGGTGTAGGTACCATTTGTGTTCGGCCTACCAGATGTGTTCGGGGTCCGTTACGCTTACCAATGACGTCACGCATTGGCTGTACGGCAACCCAAGAGGACATTTTACACGGCCAAATTCCGAATGTATTGAAACTCCAGACTCAACGTAAGAGCTTGAGCCTCTTCGGGGGGCGCTAACATTTAAACATACACTTCATTCTTTACTTTGTCCGAATATATTGAATAAATTCAATTTGAAAAAAAAACGGGGAAAAAACAAACAAAACGAATATCCGAATAGTACTCCAACGAACGAATATTCTGATATTTGGGTACAGCCCTAGTATGTATAAATAAATACTAGTGACAGTGACGTGAGCAGTTATGTGGAGAAAACACCCCAGATGCTTCGCTGTCGTTTCCTGAATGATAACAGGCCCGTTACGGTTGTGACCCGTTATCCCCTAGTCAGCGCCCCTAGTTACACCAATCAGCGTGCGATTACCGTACAGCCAATCACAATGCGTGACGTCATTGGTAAGCAACGGACCCCGAACACATATGGTAGGGCGAACACATATGGTACTGACACCGGCCTCGGTAGAATTCCAAGTATGCTGGACATTGGAGCAGTCCTTCGACGGCACTCGATGACGTAGTATGCTTGAAATAGTGGCTCTGGAGCAGGGCCGTATCCAGGATTTCCTAAATACCGAGGTCCAAACATGCTAAAGGGGTTCGGGGGTATACCCCCCCCCGAGATTTTTGGGATTTTCATGATCAAGTTAGGTGCTTTTTAAGTCCTGTGGGGCGGTCACAAATTGGATAATATATTGATTTCAAACCATGTCAGTGGGCTGCAGCATCAATTATTTTTTAAAGTGTAATGCATAAGAATCAGTTGATTGTTACTATTAATGATTTGGACATGCAGAAGAGGCTAAAATAATCACAAAACATTGTCAACATTCATTTTCCATGTCTCTCTCCTTTCCATTACCTGCACCCTCTCTTCCATCTTATTTAGTCTCTCTGTCTTCTTCCTGTTCATTACTCTCTCTGTCCTCTACTCTTTCTCTTTGTTCAATCTCTCCCTCGTTGTTCACTTTTTGCTCCTCCTCACTTGTCGCTCCAGTGAAGTATGCCTTTTTATCTATTCTTATGTGTGCCTTTTATCTATTATTGTAATATTATATTTTATTATAATGTTATGTCTGCTGTGAAGCACTTCGGTGAAACCCTCTGTTTTTAATATGTGCTATATAAATAAAGTGGATTGGATTGGTTAGTTAGTTAGCATTACAGCCTTGTCATTTTTATTAGCTTTAATATGAAGTACTGTAACATTAAGTAACCCAAAATGTTAAACAGTAAGAGTCATATTTTGTGAACCCTTTGAAGAGTACTATCACTCTATAATACACAATTTAAGCCCGGGGGAGAAATGCTAACACAAGCATCGGCGATCGCCGATCTTTTCTACTTCATGCTGTCTGCACAAATGGTTGACATTAAAAATTAAAAAGACCAGGCAGTTCAGAGAGAATCAAAGGAAGGCAGGCAGGCAGGCAGCTTTGCATGACATTCTTCTGGACGTGTTTCATTGTGGTGATCAGTGACGGCCGGCCCATAGGGGCGCTTGGGGCGGCACTCCCCCTCTTCCCACATGTTTGATTGTCATTAAAAATTAAAAATAAATAAAAATATATATTTAAAAAATATTTATTTTTTATATTTATTTTTAATGAACAAGGTAAATATTATATAGTTGGTATCAGTCAAATGTATAATCTACAATAAAATCTCATTTAAAATTGTTTTACGATGTCTAAAATTACTGATAAGTCACATGTTTCCTGCCTGGCCGCAGCGTGTATCTAACCCTCTCTCGTCCGGGCGGTAGAAAGGAGCCCTCAGCCAGATCAGCAGCAGCCAACAAGCTGACTGTTGCTATCTGTATACTATGCCGCCGAAACATCATTTCAGCCAATCAGCGTTGTCAGATCTGATGCTCAAAGGGCGCCCTGTCAGCGCCCTGGCCTCTGTGTCTGTGAGTTGTTTAGACTCGTATCCAAGGTGACGCTACAGTAGTTGTCTGCAGGTGGAGACTCCGGTGCTAGTGGATCGCCGGAGCTGTAGATTAACATGTACATGCTTATTGTAGTTGTAAGGGCAATGCCTGTGGCACCATGGAGCATATGTGTGGACTGGACCTGTATTTTACAGGAAAGGAGTGAGCAGAGGGTCGAGTTGTCGATTCTTGTTCAGTTTTCTGTGACTCCTCACCCTCTCAGACTTTGAGTTGCGCGCGCTGCTAAAGAGACGCACTACCATGGAAACCAAACAATGGTGTAGCTGTATTAAAGTCCGGAAACAGTCGTGAGTAAATCTGATTTTGTCAGAAATCGGGAGAAATGCGGGAGTCTCCCGTGAAAATCGGGAGGGTTGGCAAGTATCTCACACACACACACACACACACACACACACACACACACACACACACACACACACACACACACACACACACACACACACACACACACACACACACACACACACACACACACACACACACACACACACACACACACACACACACACACACACACACACACACACACACACACACACACACACACACACACACACACACACACAATGTTCGTATTTAGTCTAATTTGAGTGTTCCCAAAGCCATAGCCCCACCAAAAATATTTTCCACCAGCCGCCATTGGTGGTGATAGTGAGAGTAGTCAATCGTTTTGTTGACAAGACAGTAGTGACGGCCATCTTGGTGACGTGTGTTGTTCTGCGAGACCAGAGATGTAGTTCATTGAGCGTTTCACACAAACAAATGTGTTACTTCACAGTTTTACGACACATTTTTTTGTTTTGACTTGCAAAATGATCTTTTAAATTGACAAACATCATGTGTAATTCGTGGCACAATTCAAACGGGATCGAAAGATAATCTTTCTCTCTCCATTGACTTCAATACATACTTTTTTCTAAATAAGTAGGGATGCACGATAATTATCGGCCCGATAATTATCGGTCCGATATTAGGAATTATGACGTCATCCCGATAAACCCGATAACAGTATTAATAGTCCCGATAATATACAATATATTTTTTGGGTAAAAAAAAAGAAAATATACTGCGGTGTGGGTGGATTGGGATGAGGGGCGCTTGTTTTTCACTCGGCTCCTCCCGTTTTGCCAGTACTGTGGTATTAGTGGTTTAGGAAGAGGGGAGTTCTTCACAAATCCAGCGCTCCCTAATACTTCGAACCTGATCAGTCACCTGAAACATCGCCATCGCTACGATGGTGTGTTAAAAGCGTACGAAGACAATAATACAATGTGTGTGTGTGTGCGCGCGCGCAACTCAAGGCATATGCTCGAACCGGAGCTGCCTGGAAGCTGCAATCATGTTCATGTATCCGTGCTGAGTGTGCTGACTTCTCCTACAATGTCCCACTGTCTGGCTTCCTGCATAAAGTCAAGTGCTCGGCGCAGTTGTGGCGAAATGTCGCTCCTCTGTTTTCATTTAAACAGCTCCTTATATCCGTTAGCGCAGCTAGCTAGCACCAGATGCTAACAACAACAATGCACGTAAGGTCTCTCTCTCGCTCGCTCGGTCCACACATACACACACCCTCCCGGTCCTCCAGATGGCCAGTCGGTGCCTGCTGGTGAGCGTGGAAGTGTGGTCTGCCATCTGCTGTCAGCAGATGGCATTTTAAACTCGATGCGCTCTGAAACTATGGGGCGGCTGAGGAAAAAAAATACACATGCGTTAAAATAATTAGTGGCGTAATTTTTTTTTTGTTATCGGTATCGGTCTTGATAAGCAGGAAGTTATCGGTATAGGTATCGGTTTCAAAAAACCAATATCGTGCATCCCTATAAATAAGGTCCCATGGAGGTCCACCGGAAGGGGAGGGACTTCGCCACTCTATTGGCGCGTTTCCACTGCAGCGGGTAGCTCGCTTTAAGCGTGCCGAGCCGTGCGGGGCCCGTTTTTGGTTGCGTTTCCACTTGGCCTAGTTTTGGCCCGGGGCTACTTTTTCACCTTTTTTCTGGCCCGACTAAATCGTGGTTCTAGGGCCAGGAACAACCAGGCTGAGTCGGGCTGAGTATGCTAAACTAGAGAGAGAATCGCTGGCAAGGGGGCTACAACTACAACAAGATGAACATATTTGACCGTGATTTAATTATAATACACGTTTCAAAATGATGCCGAAGTAACAACATACTGATACCGGTTAGTAAAAACCATGAATTAATGCTTTGACAAGTCTGCAGACAGACGGCAGGCGAACAACCCTTTTAAAATGCGTGTTTTCTAAATGTAGCTTGGCTAAGCTAACGTTGTATATGCTCCGACCGTCCACACTCACAGCAACGGCCTATACAGACATAAATAAAGCAGCGACTGTATTCACCATGACACAGGCAGTCTGTGGTTTGTACTTGTTTAACTTTTGTCTAGTTTCTGAACAGATATGAAGAGCTGTGAGCTCTGAGTGCTAAGAGCTAACGGCTGTGTTGTTTTTTGGGGCGCTCATTGAAGATGACGTCACGGCTCCGCCTACACTGTGTTACTATAGTTACTGCCCCAGTTCCTAAACTGTAATGGAAACGCAGCATTAAAGTGAGCCGGGCATAATAAGGCCTAACCAAACCGAGCGAGGGCTGCAGTGGAAACGCGCCATATAAGAACTGGATACAGCGTGGGAGGCGGGGCCTCATTAATTCCTATGAGAGCTGCTCATTGGCGCATGAAGATAAAATGGGCCAACTTTTGAGAGAGCGAAACGTCACAGATTACCCGTCATGCCTGAGAAGTACCCGTATGTGCACTCATAGAGCATGCGCAACTTTAACCACGCCCCCTAAAAGGCTCGTTCACATTAAGCACGTCAATTTGCGTACACGTAACAGCACCGCACGTTCATGACAGCATGGTACTGGATTTGATATTAACGAGGCGGCGCGGCAGTTAGCAGCTAGCGGCTAGCTAGTAATTATGCTAAGTTGCACATCAATCGTTATATACTTTTATATTACGCTGATAACAGGATCTCCAGGATCTTGATATCCAAGCAACAGAGCTTCATTTAGCATGATACTTGTGTGGGTTGTACATGAAACCACTTGGTAATATATAAAAATGTATGTATTTTGAAGCCTGTTATGATCAATTGTGAGTTAAATCTTATCTAAAAAGTAAAGCTGATGATGGATTACTACTGTGGTGGAGTTCAAATAACAATAGCCTATTTCTCTTTGAAATGTGATGGAGTAAAAGGATAGTAACTGTGACCATTCATGTTAAGTAGGCCTACCCCACAAGTAACAAAAAACGTATAATACTTGAAGGAAAGGTGTCAAATGTTTCCATAAATACCAATATCACACACTACAACACAGACTATAACACCCCTTTTTGTTAAATACCAACCATGTGTATATATATATATTAGGGGTGTAACGGTGTAATCGGTCCGGTACACGTGTGTACCGAAGTGTACCGAACGAATATAACGTTAAACGTAAAAAATTGAGAACGTGAACAACTTTTTGGAAGTAATCTCAGGTGCTGCATCGCAGCATTCAGAGTAATTTGCTCACATTGTGTTCAACGCGTCAGAGCGACCAAGTCATTTCATTGGACGAGAGGCATACTATGAGAGCTGGTCAGAGGGATGCGTTCAAATGTAGTCAGTAATTTTGAGGAACTGTCGAAATGGCGAACGCAGATAAAGTTGAGCTCGAAAATCCTCCAGCATCATTGAAGTCTCCGGTTTGGGAACATTTTGGTTTCGCAGTTACGTACAAGAATGACGGACAAAGACAGGTGGACCGAACCAAAGCTGTTTGTCGGCATTGTTCAACTAACATTGGTTACACGGCTGGCAATACATCAAACTTGCACACTCATTTGAAAAGGCATCACCCGAACGTGAATATCACCGGTACCAAAAGAAAAAAGACTGAAGTGCAAACCCAACTCCCACTAGCATTTAAGCCTCCACCACTCGCAAAAAGTTCAGACCGAGCCAAAGCTATTACAAACGCCAAATTATGTTGCCATGTTAGCAAAGCGCTACCTGGCTGTATCTGCTACCTCTGTCCCTAGCGAGAGGGTGTTCCCCACAGCAGGAGACATTGTTAGTGCCAGCAGATCTGCCCTTTCGGCAAGCAATGTGGACAAGTTCATCTTTCTTTAAAAAAACATGAAAATACAATGACAGGCAAGCAAGTCCTAATGTCAAAGTGGCTGCTTAGGTAGTACAGTTCAAATACAGATGATTTCAGTTCATCGAAATGCTGCACTTTAATGTTCATTTTATTATATTTTGTATTTATTTGAGTGAATATTCACAGTTTAATAATAATAAAAATATATATATATGTTTTGTTTTGTGAAAAAAAATGCTGCTGTACCGAAAACGTACCGAACCGAACCGTGACCAAAAAACCGAGGTACGTACCGAACCGAAATGTTTGTGAACCGTTACACCCCTAATATATATACATGCCGCTAAAACTGTGTAATATACCAGGCTGCTAAATCCTCCAAACTGTTCCAGTCAGAACACGTAACATGAACGTGCCGGGCGGCGCGGTCATGTGGGTTAGATGCGCATTCATAATGCCGAGGGAAATAACAGAATAACGTTATTAGCACATTTTTACAACTTGAGGACCGAATGTTTTTAATAAGGGCTATACTAGTGTTCATACTGGGTTGTTTATTTAGTTTAAAAAAAATTATCCAACGAGTTACAGACCACTCTTTCCCAATGTAAGTCAATGGGAAAAAGTGTTTCCGGGACCAGCAACCTAACGGAAGTGTAGTACCGCCGTTTGGCCACAACGAATATTCTCATCAGAGAATCACTCTCCAAATGAAGTACGCCGGGCTCGGTAGATTTCCAAGTATGCTGGACATTGGAACTGTACTTCGGCGGCACTCGATGACGTAGTATGCTTGAAATAGTGGCTCTGGAGCAGCTTTACTCACGATTGAGAAACACCCCCCAGGAGGATGCTGGCTTGGTAGTCGCGTACTTCCAAGTCACTTCCTTCAGAAACTAAGCAAGTATGCTTCCAAGCCATGGCTTCGGAAAACGAAGAAGAATGGAACAGGCTAACAAGTGTGCCACTCTCTCTAACGGTTTCAACATAAACTGTACCGAAAATAAATACCTCACGATCTAATTATGAACATGCTTTACTTTCACGGAACACATTTTTGGTGATAACAAACAAATGTAACAAAGTAACATATTTACCAACACATGTTCTATGCCACTATACTTACATTTAAATGTGTGCTGCGTCGGTTCAGCAACTCTCCGCAAGGGTTTTTGAAATTGGTCCGTGCGCAAAGCATTGTGGGGATTTTAAGGATGCGAAGTCTACCCATGTGCAGCCTCGAAATTTCCCCCAAACCAAGGACGCGGCCTCGGTGGAATTCCAAGTATGCTGGAGATTGGAACAGTCCTTCGGCGGCACTCGATGACGTAGCATCCTTGAAATATTGGCTTGGAAGCCAGAATCCTCGAGATTGAGAAACGGCTGTGTGTGTGTGTGTGAGAGTGAGCAGGTGGTGCCCGTTAGCTGATTGGCTGCCTTCGACATGCTGATTGGTCCACCTGAAGAGACAGGAGCATTTAAGCTGCAGCCATGCAGTTCCTCTGCTCTCTCTCTCATCGACCTCTCCTACTCCGTGTCTGTTGTTGTAGATCTGATCTGATCTGTTGTTCTGTGTGGCTAAAAGTTACCGATTACCGGTCCCTGTTGTACGTTTGTATATCTTTGTAATGCTAAGCTAATGTAATCTGTCTTGAAGACACGCTTTGATTTGCCTAGGAGTGCGAAACCCTTTTCTTTTGTTTAAATCCCGTTTTCTCCTGTTTTTCGTTAGGTAAGAAGCCTGTATTATATTTTACTTCTTTTGTCAGGCAAGATATATATATGCAAAGGTTTATTTGTTTATGTGGGTTTGTCTCGCCTCCTTTAAAGAAAAAAAAAACAGGTAGTTAAAATTACCAAATGAATTTACCTGTGTCAGTGACCATTTCTTGGGAGTGGGAAGAGTGGGTGGAAGGCAATTTTGTGCTGTGCCTAGGTTCCTCTAGACCGGGCGTAACATAAAATGGAGTCTCGTCCAGGATGTCCATGAGGTGAGGTCCATTTGTAAGTATTTGTTGGTATCTAGTGGCCGTTTGCTTTGTGGAGAGATTTAGTTAATGTGTGGTTCACCAGCTTGCAATTTCAGTATTGAGCACCCTGACTAGTTAGTCACCGGGCAGGTTTGAAGATCTTGCAACTTTTTAGTTTTGCCTTTCTTATTTTTGGTGGTAAACCTGAGTGGGGGTATGCTTCAGTGTATTGCTTTAGGCTATATCTATGGTCTTCGGTGATGCACTGAGTTCAGCGTTTAAAGTCGCCTCGAGCTCGGCAAGCCACTGAAGACTAGCTAGGTTAGTTAGCCATCTCCATCAGCAGCTCAGGGTTGGGGTGCCTCACTACTGCTTGTTTTCCCAGTTTTTGCACAGCAACTTTTGACTCTACTTTTTGTTTGGCCACTCAGTGGAGCTATAATAAATGCACGTTCAGTAACTTGTGGCATGTGACTTTTTAGGTGGTGGTATCTGCAGTCCACAATAGTTGGGTCAATTTCGAGTTGCTGCTTAGGTGTAAGTAGGCAACATTTGTGTGTAGTTTACTACAGTTTGACCATGTGTGTTGTGGTTGTTTCAGTCCACTTGTTGGTGGTCACTTGTGTGTTGTTGCTGTCATGTATTTAATTGTAGCAAATTAGTAGTTGGATGTGCTCATCATTAACATATAAAGAGTAGACGCCGCATTGGCTGCTGGGGCGCAAGAAATACGGCCACCATCTTGGACCGGTCATCCTACCCATATTGTACAGACATTCTACCCATAGACAGCAGAGGTTTCAAGATGCCAGAGCACTGTGCGGCGTATTGCTGTTCAAATTGGCGGACGATTGCGAACAGGGGTCGGGGGATTACTTTTCACAAGTAAGATTCAACATTACTATTGGTTTTATTTTGTAAATAGAATATTATTGTACTGTATTGATGTCCGCCAGCGAAATCGTAGCCAGAAAACATTATGTTTATGGCCAACTGAGACTTTATAAATCATATGCTACTGTAACAAGTGAATTTCCCTGTTGTGGGATGAATAAAGCAAAAACCAATCTATCTAGGAAGAAGGAAGAAAATAAGCTTGACCTCCTTCTTAAAATGTTTTTGTGTTGACTCTCTCAAATCTCCCGTTTTTATTTTGAAGGTTTCCCAAAGACAAAGATATGAGGAAGAAGTGGGAAGTTGCTTTGAGGAGGGAAGGGTTCACTGCAAGCGAGTCATCCGTGATTTGCAGTGAGCATTTTAAGCAGGACGAGTTTGACAGGACAGGACAGATTGTCCAACTCAGAGATGCTGTTATTCCCTCCATCTTCTTTATAGATTATTGACGGGCTGTTTGACACAATGAACGACATGAGTTCAATGATACTCTGTTCCGTTATGCATCGAGTTCATAAGATGCTCTGTTCTCTACATCAGGTTGATAGGATGCTACTGTTACAATGTTTTTTCCTTTAGTTTTGTCTGCTAACATGATGCTCTTGTATTTCAATGTTTTTCTGTGTTCAGTTTTGTTTGTTGGAATTATCTTGTATTCATTGTTTTTGAGGTCCCAGATGCTTCTAAATAGTATGTATTACACAACATCAAGTTTTGCAGGTGTCAGAAGGAGGGTATGTATGTTGCAATGATGTTCTCTTGTTTCAATGTTTTTCAATCTGCAGTTTTGTTTCTATTTGAATTATCTTGTATTCAGTGTTTTTGAGATCCCTGATGCTTCTAATGGTACGTATTACACAACATCAAGCACATGTAGGTGTCAAAATGGTATGTATTGCATGTGTTCTTGCATGTGTTCTTGTTCTCAAGTTATCCCAGTTCTGCAATTACATTGTTCCTAGTTAGCTAAGTGTCCTACAAGTATACTGTATATGTTTTGCCATGATCAGAGTAATAAAATGTTTTTCTTTTGCAGGTACTTGTCAGTCATCGGATTTGTCATTAACATCAACACGTTGATGCTGATGATTCCTGAACTGCTCCAAGTTCAGCGGTATGTCCTCACCTACAGGTTCAGCCAGGATCACTTGGAGCTCCTATTTAATTCCATCAGAGCGTCAGGTAGGTGTAAGGGAAACTTCTGTGTAGCAATGCAGTGGGAGTCACCGACTCAGGAAGGAGACACGGTAGAGCAGGAGCTTCGATGTCAAACACTGATGATTTATTTGGAGTTACGGCCGGAGAATTCTCATCACAAGTCACAGCAGTCACGGTCTGACTGCACGGGAGAGTTGCCACGTCAATTCTAAAGAACTCTACCTCAGACCCATGTACCCAAGATCACACTGTGTCCCTGTCTGCGGTAGAGATGTCCTCTGGTGAAACTGCTGAAGAGCACCCATCTCCATTCGCCAACATTTCGGCTGTTGTGAGTGACCACAGCTATCTTCCCACTCGGTTTGGTGGTCTGGTGGAAAATGCGCTGGTCTACATCGCAGGATTTGTAGTCCGGCAGATTCTGCGAAAGCTGTCCTGTGATGTGTGCCGTGCAAGCTTGGTCAGAGATGCTGTACCTTCATCATTTGATGAGAGCTACCACCTTCTAGCCCTGAAAAACAACGGTGGCCTAGTGATTCCATCACAAGGCACAGTGAAGGTGCTGAGAGCTGCAGAGAGGGTGATTCGCCAAGCTTCAACAAGGCAAGCTCCAAAGGTGTCGACAGTCACCTACATCGTCCGGGAGGAGATTGGAACGGAGGATGTTTTTCAGCTTGGGGAACACATTGAGGAGACGCAGTTTGGCATCGACAACCATTATTCCAACTTGTTGTCATTGGTTGTGTCTGTGTTTCTGAAAATAAGACTACACCACATTGCCAAACTCACCTCTCTTGACCTGCAGAAAGGGAGCACGAGAAAGAAGCTCTGCAAAACAGTCCTCTTTCAGGGCTTTTAGCTCATTTAAACTTTCATGAGCAACTTTGTGTAAATATGGTTTGGGGCGGGGTGGTGTCATGTTCTTGTGTTTAACTTGAACATTTGCATTTTTTATATAGATGTAGATTTTCATGTTTTCTGACATAGATATTCATTTTTACTGATATAACTTCTGTCTATGTATAATGTATTATTGTTTCTTCATTTTTCAACTTATTAAAATAGCTGAGTAGTAGGCCTACACAATCTGCTTCTCTATCATATAGACCATTAGTGTTTTTTTTTGTGTGTGTGTGTGTGTGTGTGTATATATATTAGCCTATATTATATATCGTGTGTCTTTTGCAAAATACCTATCATACATAACATATAGGCTATCAAATACCAGAATATTCTATTGCTGTTAAGCCTACTATGAATATTAAAATACGCCGAATCATGTGTCCGGTATGATGCCTACATATGACGTTTGCAGTAAAAAAAAGAAAAAAACGTGAAAATCAGTTTTGTATTCAGCGAGTTATGATTGATTAAATGCGCTGACACTTCATTGCGCCTGCCAGACAGATTACACTGAGTGGAGCGGGTGACCGGTCCAAAATGGCGACCCCACGGCTCGTCGGCGCCAATAGGCAGTAGCGGTCGATGCGGCGTCTACTCTTTATATGTCTATTGTGCTCATGCCCAGATTGTCAAGTGAGCTTGTGTTGCTGGTTTCCAAAAATGTATGATTTATGATAGACTTTTGAAACTACAAGAACATAAGGAGGACTTTTACAAAAAAGTAATAGCGATTTTTGTCCAGAAGGATAGGCAAATTGACTTAATCTTCAAGTCAAGGTAAGACGGCAATTTTATTGAAAATGGGATCTTACTAAGAGAGAACAATTCAATATTTAAATGATAAAATTAAATGTTTTGGGTATCCTTCTGTTGAACTGTCTGTTTAAAATTAATTGAAGCATCAGACAAAAAAAGCTTTTGAACATAATATTATATTTTGATTTAGGTCAAAATATAATATTTGTAAACCTGAAGAGTCAGTGCCAGTGCCTCACTAGCCATGAACCTCACTGCAGAAGCTTATATATAGACATCTACGTTTTTTGTGCCCCACCACTTTTGTACATATAGAAACGCCACTGCGTGCGGGGCCCGTTTTTGGTTGCGTTTCCACTTGGCCTAGTACCGGCAAGCGGGTCCTAATTCACAGTTTTTCTGACCCCATAAAATCGTGGTTCTAGGGCCAGGAACAACCAGGCTGAGTCGGGCTGAGTATGCTATACTAGAGAGAGAATCGCTGGCAAGGGGGCTACAACTACAACAAGATGAACATATTTTACCGTGATTTAATTGTAATACACGTTTCAAAATTATGCCGAATTAACAACATACTGATACCGGTTAGTAAAAACCATGAATTAACGCTTTGATAAGTCTGCAGACAGACGGCAGGCGAAAAACCTTTTAAAATGCGTGTTTTCTAAATGGAGCTTAGCTAAGCTAACGTTATATATGCTCCGACCGTCCACACTCACAACAACGGCCTACAGACATAAATAAACCAGCGACTGTATTCCCCATGACACAGGCAGTCTGTGGTTTGTACTTGTTTAACTTTTGTCTAGTTTCTGAACAGATCATATCTGTCCCCGGCTGTTTGAAGAGCAAGCATTGGGAAACAAAAGACAGCATTTACCTGTTTGCATCCAGCTAGCCATGCCTTTCTGGTGTACCAGCTACGTGAGAAGCCTCGTTGATACGTTTTGTCTTTTTCACGAGCTTCCTGCGATATATACAAATCGGGTTGGTCCGGTCCAAGGTCTTTAAGCAACAGTTTATCTCCCAAACTTCTCCTTTCGAAAGGATTGGAGATTAGCTCTTGAACGGAATTGGGCGGGGACTCCACCTGCACATGAAGCCATCCTCATCAACTACTGCCGTACTGCGTCACCACACCGGATACGAGTCACTAGTGTCCAAACTACTCACAGACTGGACCGGGCGCTGACATTGGCGCCCGCCCGGTTATCATCAGATTTGACGACGCTGATTGGCTGAAATTATGTTTCAGCATCATAGTTTACAGATAGCAACAGTCAGCTGCTATTGGCTGCTGCTGCACTGGTTGAGGGCTCCTTTCTTACCGCCCAGACGAGAGAGGGTAATGACCATAGACTGTATAAAGGTAATGACACATGGGCAAAGCCAGGCAGGAAACATGTGACTTATCAGTAACTTTAGACATCGTCGTAACACAATTTTAAACGAGATTTTATTGTAGATTATACATTTTACTGATACCAATTATATAATATTTACCTTGTTTATTAAAAATTAAAATTAAATATAAATATATTTTTTCTTTTTCTTTTGTATGTGGGAAGAGGTGGGGCGGCGCCCCTATGGGCCGGCCGCCACGTAAACGCAGTAACTTATTTGGCTTTGTAGTTTGTTTGTCACCTCATGGTGGTAGCCATTTTGTTTAATTGATTTGGTTACTTGTGTGGTGCTGCTCATTCTGTGTGGCAGCATCTTAGTTGGCCCTGTTTTAGAGTTTGAATATATCTTGTTGTTCCACATTTGACCCAGGTTGACATCTTTTGTCAGCAGTCCCAAATCTGTTGTCTGATATCTAATGCACTTTTTGTTTTCATATCGATATATTAAGTCTGGTGTGCTTAAGTGTATTTAGCTGCCTTGCATACAGCCTTGATAAAAGTCACTGAAATTCCACATTAATTTCAATGAATAGAATAGTATGGTGTTAGTTTTCTATTTATTCATTGTTTTAAGGGTGGGGGTGTTACGTCTGTATGTATTCCCCGTTTCTTTTTCCCTTTGGTTCCTCTACCCAGGTGTGCTGCATTGCTGTAACGAGGTTCAGACGAGGTGCACCTGGAGAAGGAAGTCCTTAAAAGCTCCAGTGCTGCAGCAGAAGAGGGGGAGGCCTCTGGTGTGGGGACTGCTGTGTTTCTGCCTCTAATCCTAGGATGTGTAGTTGAACATGTTACATGTTGATTATAATAAATCCTATGGATTTGAATGAAGCATCGAACCACTTGGACAATTGTGTCGGAAATAGGTTCATTTCTCGAAGCTTCAGTTACAGCGACCTCTCCTGGCGAAGTGCAAGGCTGCAGTGGGTTTAACGTATCTTTGTCTTGAAAAATATTCGATACACACACTAAGACTGAATATCATGTTCTATTTGCAATTAAAGATTGATAATTGTGTGTATTGGGTTATTGAGAAGAGACTAGAGAGTGCTGGAAAATTTTTTGGGAGGAGAGGGCCTTTTATCAGTTATTAAAGTTGAAGAGCAATGATTAAAATACATCCATTCCGGGCTTTGAACCAGCTGCGCGGAGGACATCGCCGCATTCGGGCCGCCGGCTCTACCCACTGGGCTATCTATTCCTTGAAATATTTAACTGTTTTTATATTACTGATAATTGTCTTTTTGTTCACAACTTCTCCACATTTCGAAGTGTTTCCCAAGCCAGAACGACCTATCTTTCTTCCTGGCTTGCTCTATAATGATATCAAATGCAATAACAACAGCAACAACGCAAACTACGACAACAACCCACACATTGTGCATTGTTTAGAGCGGTCATAAAGTGTTGAAGCACTCAAATTTGAAACTGTTTCAACCTGTCACCTGTCAGAATCGAGACGAGGCAGTGCATTGAATTGCGTGAATGGACCGCGAACCAGTCAAGTGATTCATTCAGGAAATGAAGCAGTTGCTGCTTCGGACGTCATATGTCACGTGATTTGAAGCAAGCTTCGAAGCACTGCTTCTATGGAATAGGAAGTCCAGGGTTGAAGCTCCGTTCGAAGCTTCAGTGTCAAACTGCCATCACTACTCTTTTGTGTTCTATTTGGGTCAGTGGTGGAATTTTGTTAGCCCCATAGGGCCATTTTAAGGCTGGGGCGTTAACTAAGTTAATCTAGTGTATTTAAACCAATTTCAACCTACAAGTATACTACAGGAAGTTACATTTTGCATGCCCAGGAAATAAATATAATTTAAAGAAAATACAAAGATAAGTCGATTATAAAGAAAATGAAAAAGGTTAATTACCTGTCATGAAATGTGTAGTATTTCACCTGTAAAAAGACTCACAGGTCACAGAGGAAAAATGTTGAGCACTATAATGAATAATCAACTGTGTGTAACTGATTTTCTATATAAAATTGAGGTGATTTTCCCCTTACACCAAGCTTGGTGAAAAACTCAAAAGCAGCTCGGAGTCGCTTCTTGGCTGACTCCATCGGAGTTCCTTCATTCCAGGGCCGGTGGAGGGTCGGGGCCCCAAAGGGATCCGCCCCTAGAAAAAGACATGCAAAGAAAAGGATTATTTCTGTTGGCCTCAATTCTAAATGTATTTGTGTATTTTATTCTAAAAATATGTCACTACTAATGTATGTATATGTATGTATTCGTTTTATTTGTCCCCGAGGGGAAAATGGGTTGCAGCACATCACAAAGGCATTTAAAAAGATAAGACAATATGTCACTGACAACAACATAGACACAGATTAAAACAAACAGACATAAGAAAACTAGATATCGGCAGACATGACAAGGGGCCTATAGGCCCTCATTTGCGAAATAGGGGGGACAGGGCCAGACCAGCTGGGTAAACAGTGCGTCCTAGCCATCATTTATTTAGGAGTTTGATGGCTTGTGGGACAAAAGACAGCTGAGATCTGTTCTTTTTGAACAGAGGGGGACGATATCTCCGCCCGGATGGCAACAGTTGAAAGTAAGAGGCAAGAGGGTGCCTCAGGTCACTCACAATATTGTGTGCCAATTTTAAAACTCTGTCCTTGTATAAGCATTCTATATTAGCAAATGAGATTCCTGTCAATTTACTGGACAATGTTATGGCCCTCCTGACTGACTTTTTCGGTGCCTCTTCCTCATCAAATAGGAGGCTGACCAGGGCCGTATCATCTGCATACTTAATAAAGTGCCTATTGGGAAAAGTGCTGATGCAGGAGTTGGTGTATAAAATAAATAAAAGAGAGGACAAGACACATCCCTGGAGTGAGCCTATCCAGGTAGTTATTGTGTCAGAAAGTGCCATGCCTATTTTTACCTGCTGAGTTCTACAGCTAAGGAAGTCAGCGATCCAGGAGATCAGACCAGGTTCAAGTGGGAATTCTTCAGTTAAAATATTTGCTAAAATACTTGGCTTAATGGTGTTAAAAGCCAGAAGTCGGCAAACAGAATCTTTACATGGGCTTTTGGCGTCTCGAGGTGAGTGTGCAGAAGATGCAAGGGGGTTGCGATAGCATCTTCCACCCCTCTTAGAGGCCTGATAAGCAAACTGCATGGGATCTAAGAGGTGCTGCGTTTGTGAGATGAAATGCCTCTTAACTAAACGCTCAAAACATTTAATCACCAGTGAGGTGAGTGCTATAGGCCGAAAGTCATTGGGCTCACTGGCCCTGGGGATTTTAGGCACTGGAATAATTGTGGATGTTTTCCAAAGAGAAAGGACTTTTTGCAGATTAAGGGAGGACCTAAAAATGTCTGTAAATACAGGTGCAAGTTGTTCTGCACAGTGTTTTAAAACAGCTCCTTCAATATTATCGGGGCCAGGGCTTTTTGGTATATTACACTTCCTGAAGAGATGGATGACTTCTAACTCCTCAATAGTCATACTAGAGGGGAGGGGGGAGGATGGAGGGGAATGACAGTGTCAGCCTCTATACTGTTGCTACTCTCAAACCGGCAGAAGAAGGTGTTCAAATGATTTGCTGTATCCCTTCCCTCACCACTGATCAAGACAGGAGACGGGTTTCCCCTGCCCTTATGTGGAGCATTCGTCATGTTTTTAATTCCCTGCCATGCTTCTCTGGGATTACCAGAGGCCAGAGCTGCCTCCAGCTTCTCCTTATAGCTATACTTGTCTAACTGTATTTGTCTTTTAATATCTCTCTGTATGTTTCTCCGAGCAAACTAATCCTGGTTTTTATAAGCTTTTTTCTTCAGAATAATCAGCTTTTTTAAACTGTGAGACATCCAGGGCATTTGAATATATTTTTAAAGACTTAGTGGGTATCACAGAATCGACACAAAAATCAATATAACTAGACACTGTCCCAACCCGTTCATTAATATCGGGAGTATTGAATGTTTCCCACTGTGTGCAGTCAAAGCATCCCTGCAGAGCCATAAGGCTGTCCTTATTCCACATTTTGACAGTCTTAACTTGAGGTTTCTCCCTCTCAAGTAGCCTCCGATAGACAGGGCGTAGGTGGACTACACTGTGGTCAGATGTCCCAAGTGGTGGAAGCGGGGATGCAGTGTAAGCGCCCTTAACAGTTCCAAAGCACATATCCAGAGTATTCTCCTTCCTAGTGTGGCAGTCAACGTACTGGTAGTAGGTAAGCAGGGATTTTTTTTAACGGGACAGTTATTAAAATCTCCTAGAAAGAATTTCGGCGCATCAGGAGAAAGTGATTCAAGTCTCTGAGAGAGATTAAAAATTATTTCGGTGGCTTTGTTAAAATTTGCTTTGGGGTGTATGTACACCACAGTGAAGAATAATTGAGGAAACTCCCTGGGAAGATAGAATGGTCGTAGAGAGACACACAGCAGTTCTATGTCCGGAGTGCACAATTGCTCTCTAATCACCACTGCCCGACACCACTCGTCCCTGATGAGAAGACAGACTCCGCCCCCGCGTACCTTCTCGGTGATGATCGGGTCTCGGTCGGGTCTCGGTCGGTTCTAAACGCCGAGAACCCGGAAGGCTCCACTACACTGGACTCGATGTTGATATCCAGCCATGTCTCCGTGATCGCTAAGACACATGCATAATAATATGTGTTCATGTGTTTCAAAGAGGCTATTAGTAATGCCTGAACTCGTGTGTGTTAGGTGAGTGTTGGGCCAGGCGTTAGAGTACCTGTGCCACAGAAGGAGTGCCAGTAGCAGACAGAGAACCTCAGCCAGTCCTCCATCTTCCTCCCCATCAGCACCTGCACAGACAAACATTGACCTGCAGCCTCACATACTATAACACTGTGTTCAAATATTACATACACACAACCTTCATATGTGTCCCTTAATCAGGAATAATATAGCAATATAGGATATTTATCACGGATTGCGTTACAAAAACACATGAAAATGTGTGTGTGTGTGTGTGTGTGTGTGTGTGTGTGTGTGTGTGTGTGTGTGTGTGTGTGTGTGTGTGTGTGTGTGTGTGTGTGTGTGTGTGTGTGTGTGTGTGTGTGTGTGTGTGTGTGTGTCACGCCTACCTCCTCTGCATTGTAGTGTTTGAAGCACAGAACATCTGCAGGCCCAGCACTGGGTGAGTAAGGGATCTTGGGAATGCCTGTGAGCGCCATAAATGTTGGGCAATACTCAATTAAAGCAGCGCATGCATCTAGTCATGTGAAAGTGAACAGTAGTGCGACACGTATCGATCACTGACAGCATGCAGGCTAACTAACAGACACAGGTCCAGACTCCTGCTGCACACAGACATGTGTTTGGGTGAATCATGTGGACTGCTCTTTGCATAACAAGGCCCTTCTGTCCCCGAGCCGCTGCCTGCAGTGCAACATTCCGGACACTTTATGTCCACAATACACACGCTAACGTACACACGCTGCAAACTTTGTAAACAGTACTTGAAATAATATGATTTACCCGCAAAGAATTCCTCCTGCGCTGCCATTTCTGATCTCCACAACTTCTCCTGCAACTTTGTCCACGTCCTTCCTCTTCGCAAACCGAGTGCAGTTCCCTGTATACGCACCGGGGGGCGCTGAGTCCCTTTCTAACCCGCCGCTGAGTGTGGTTTACGGCGATATGAACGTTAAACAATACTTTCACAACATATATGTGTATAAATATATAAATGCACACGCATATATTTTGTGTTTTATTACATATTGTATATTGGATTTTTTTTTTACAAAACACATAGCCTACACTACCAGTCAAAGGCAATATTTATCGTCCTAACATGCTCATTTTCTACGGTAATGTGGCTGACCCTCCACCGATGCTGTATACGAAGTTTAGTTTTGAAAAACTGAAAATTGAAATTTAAGTGAATATTTAACTGTTTTGAACATTATGCTAATTACAATTTTAAAAAATGTAGGCGGAGCTCTGGGCGGAGCTTAGGGCTCCAAGAGGATTATTTGTAGAGCAGGTCCACCCGGATATGTGTGCACAATTTCAGGTCATTCGGAGTTACAGGGCGACTTTGTAAATGTATTCCGAAATGGGATTTTGATAGGTGGCGCTAGTGAGCAGGTTGGAATATTTAACCCATTGACTCCAGAATATCACATTTTTCACCGGTCCTGGCGTCCGTGCAAAATTATACAACTTTTGAAGCATCCTAAAGGCCTGAAAATAAGCATTTAATTGCAATATGGAATAATAAGAATAAGAATAATACGTGGAATAACAATAGGTTCCTCGCACTTCGTGCTAGGACGCCATCGGGTCCTAGCGCTCCGTGCTCGGGCCCTAATAACAATTCATACCATCCATGACACCTGGAGCTTGTAGGAAGAAGGATGAAGACTTTTCCATCTCTCAAATACTACATGTCATGACCAAACACAATACCATCTGATTCATGTTCAATATAGTATGTTTATTTCAATTACAATGGCGCTTTTTTAGAAAATATCTGATGCAGAAACATCAACGAAAATGTATAAATGATAACCATACACACATAACCCATAAATACACATTGACACACTTTTAGAAAAGAACACGTGATTCTTAAGAGCCTTTGGTCTGGAACGCATTCCAGTTGGAAACAACAAACATTAGCAGAAGGAAAGTTCTCTGTGCACCGTTGAAGCCCTATCATGTTTCATATAGAATATACAGTGCACACATGACGCCGGGCGTTAGCCTTCACCCTTTATGAAAGAATGTTTTGCATTGTTTAAGGTTTAATAACCCCTGTAATCCTAATTCGTAATTTTCATAATGCTAACATTTTTGCATAAGATAAAGATAGAATGGAAGGCAAAACAAATACCACCAAGCACCAGGCACTGTGGAGTGAGGCACTTGAGCACCTAACTCCTCTGGTTTGGCATCATGAAGTTTGGCACATGAGGGTGGCGTTGCATTTGTTTGTATGTGTGTGTGTGTGTGTGTGTGTGTGTGTGTGTGTGTGTGTGTGTGTGTGTGTGTGTGTGTGTGTGTGTGTGTGTGTGTGTGTGTGTGTGTGTGTGTGTGTGTGTGTGTGTGTCCAGGAAAACTCTCACAGTTGCCACTGTCTCCTTAGTACCTGTTGTGCATTTGAAAACAACCAGGTGAGTTACATTCATTCTCCTCATATTTACACTTCCACCATATAAAGTACTTTTTAGAGTTCAAGCAGTTATTGAACCACTGACAAGGTTCCCAGTCCGTTGAGTCATGAAAAATGTATCCATTGTCATTCCGACTTTATTATTTTCCACCATGCAGCTCTCGCCCTCTCGTGGTTTCCTTGGGAGGGGCAGATGAGAAGGCAAGCTGCTATGATGTGGAGGAGTCTGGCTGGCTGAGGTCCTTCTTCTTCTTCTTCTTCTTGGTCTTCTTCCCGCTGCAGGGCTTGCAGAGGCAGCAGAGGATGATGGGAGAGGCCAGCAGGATGAGCGGAGACGTGACCAGTCCGATGATGCTAACACCCACCAGGATACCCACCACCTGGGAGACAACACAGCAAATGTTTTTTATAAACACTGGATCAAATGATTATGAGTCATATGTAAGGGGTTGCACTTAGTCAATAATTATCACCAAGTTCTGCAGTCACATCGAGGGAGCGTTTTTAGACGTTTTTGGATCATTGATTTGATTTTATGGCCCCTCCGTTATGGCTTTGGTTCGGTACTGCTCTTTAACCTTGTTTTCAGTGAAAAAGTATTAATAAACCCATCATACACTACCTGCTCTGCACTAAACAGTAAAGAGAGTTGGTGGAGTCCAAAGCAGGGCCTTAACAAGAGTAAATAGGACTGACAGTCATCAGTTGGACAGAAACCCAATTCCAAATCAATGCTAATGTTGCTTTAAGGAGGCTGGATTTATAAATATGCTAACATGTCAGCTACAAACACTTTGCATGGTTCTTTTGCAACCCACAGTTCTTACATTTAATAATTAGCGATTAGGGATGTAACGATATATATCGAATATCGCGATATCGCGGTAAATAAATGTCTCAATACCGTCGTAGACTGACAAAATATACCGCGATTTTTTTTTTATATTATTATTATTTTTTATATATATTTTTTTAAACCTTTATTCAACCAGATGGTCCCATTGAGATCCTCAATCTCTTTTCCAAGGGAGACCTGTCCAACATGGCAGAAAGTAGGTTACAACCATGGTTACAACATGAACATAAAACAACAGATAACAATAAAGGACATCGTATTTACAGGGCTACATGTTCATACCTAGAGACATTGACAAGTACCAACAGTACATTTATATCTCGCCCTGTCAATAAGCCTCACCTTCTTGGCAAAACATTTATTGTTTTTGAAGTGGTGGAGAGACAATGCACAGTTTTGCCCACTGCTGTTACCCATGGCCAAAGCATATCTCTCTGTCCCAGCAACATGAGTACCAAGCAAGAGAGTTTTTTCCACAGCAGGGGATATTGTAAACGCCCAAACATCCCAGCTTCTACCTGGAAATGTGGACATGCTCATATTCCTAAAAGATAACCTTGATGATGCTGAGTGAGTGAGTGAGTGAGTGAGTGAGTGAGTGAGTGAGTGAGTGAGTGAGTGAGTGAGTGAGTGAGTGAGTGAGTGAGTGAGTGAGTGAGTGAGTGAGTGAGTGAGTGAGTGAGTGAGTGAGTGAGTGAGTGAGTTAGAGTTGAGTTACTTGAAAAAACTAAAGTGAAACTTTATTTATTCTATTGCAGGGTCTGATTATTATATTGTTGACACTTTAAAATACTACTATCCTACTAAAATGCTGTACAAATCAGATTAATAAAGAAAAAAATTCAAGTAAAAAAAAAAGAAATCCAAAAACAATTCACATTTTTTTTCTTTATTTTTCAATATCGCGATAAATACCGTACCATGGACCTTTTATCGCGATATTATCGTACCGTGAGTTTTGGGTATCGTTACATCACTATTAGCGATACATGTATCATTTAAAACATAGACTGTAAATAAGAAATGAACGTAGTCACTGTGAGCCATTTGTTTGTGGGAGCCTTGAGTTTGGCATATTAGCTGTCTCCATCTTGGTTTTTTTATACCAGAAGTGGCGCAAGAAATTGTTTCTACAACCAAATGCTTAAAAATACGTTTCTAGGCTGCCAAAATGTAATAATTAACTTTCATGAAGTGAAACTCAGTGTGAAAGGGTTAAAGTATATGAAAACACAGATAACTCCCAGATCAGACAGCGCTGACAGTAGCGCCCTGTCAACATTAACGTAGCCCCGCCCTAAAGCATATGCGGCTTTCTCTTCTATTTGACTAATTTGGGACTTTAATTTACAAAGTGGCCATCATGCTGTATTGAAGACCACATGGAACTAGCAATTGAGATCATTAACTCATTAGGAAAATGCTTACTTGGGCAATAAATCAAGTGGGAAGTAGGATCAATTTCTCATAGACTTTTATACAATCAGATTTTCTTCCGCAATCTGCTGTTTGTCATTAGAAATAATTCAAGGCACTTCTACATTGTCTTCACCTTTCAGGCCTCGAGGGTGCTGATTGATTTTAACACCAATGAACTAGTTTAAAATGGTAATTTTTTGATAAATTGGTGTATTTACTGTCAACAAATGGGATTGTTACTAAACTACATTTTTGTAGTATGTAGGATTATAGAATGTATGTAATGGTAATGCTTTATGTAATTGAAACTGAAAACCAATAACATTGGATTGTGGGTAGCTGTGGTGAAGGTGTCTACAAAGACCATGATCTCAATACAATATATTCAAACTAATTGAGACTGAAAACATGTTTTCCCCTGCCAACACTATTCTACATTACATAGCCAAAAGTGCATGGACACGGCTGTCCATATGTGTCTTTTTATGTTTTGTCTAAGGTTATTTTGAATTATTTGGCTAGGCTCCTTCGTTCCAGTTTCACAGTATACTTAAGATGTAGTCACCACTGCAGTCTTTGCAGGCAGTAAAGGAGTAACACTGTCAGAGGAATGTGTGACGGCAGATTGTAAAACTTCAGGAACTGGTCGCGCAAGAGTGTAAACCGAGTTTGTCAGGAGTTGTTCTGGAAGGAACAACTGCAGGGTTGTATGTCCACTCTCCAGACACGTATCAATGCAGACACACGCTGAGGAAGAATCAAGAGGACCGCTGCAATCTTAATAGGAATCATGCGATAATGGCATCAGGGGAGCAGAGGTGTAGAGAAAGTAGGTCCGGCGGTTTATGGTTTTGATACAGGGCAGGAATTTGAGATTAGCACTGGGATTAGTTCAGTTTAATGTCTGGTAAAGGACTATTTTGGGACTATTAACACAAACATGGTGCTAGAACAGAGTGTATGGGTCTATAAAGAGAGACACTACAGCTACAAAAGGTTAGGGATTTGTTCATATATTACTCAAGACAGAGTATTTTTTATATTATTGGAGAGACACAAAGGATATCCAAAACTACTATGGATTGAATCTTTGACTCTAATATTTTCACAAATATTAAGAATTAAATAAGAATGCCCAGGCTGGCTTTATCCAACACTGGGATTTCTGTTCTGGAAATGAATGAATGTTGAAAGCACATCTGCAATAGGAAGGCTAATTTGCATATGTTTACCTAAAATGTAGGTCATAAACCAGGAAAGCTTCAAAGTGACATTTCTTAGTTAAAACCATTTCCAAAGGGAAAATTGATAGTTATGTATAATTTGCAGCATTTGTTTTTACATTTTTAAAGCGTGCTGTAAGCGTTATTGTCCTGCGTAGATACCTGTGCCGTCCTCACTGGAGAGAAATTCCAACCGTGAATCATTGATTTGAGAGCCAAACAGTGCAGAGCATGGAGATCAAAATCTTTAACGTCCAATCCCTGCTGTGTGATGGCACACTTTTACTCAAATCAAACCCATTCCAGTTATAACTGACCACTCACGGATGAGTGGCTCTGTAGGCTAATCCATTCAGACAATGTCAAGCCTCATCACAACCCTGAAATAAAACTGCATGTCTGCCGTCTGCTGTGTCCTCACCTGCGTTCTGTTCCACATCACCGAGGCCCGCGAGTGTCCCAGCTTGTTTCTGCACGGCCCCTTATCATAATGCCTCAGGAAGATATCGCCCTGCAATTGCGAAATATACTTGGTTAGACAAAAAATATATTATTCAGCAGAAGTGGAAGAAGTACAAAGCGTTTGTACTTAAGTCAAAGTAGCAAACACATTGTACACATTCTAGTTTACTAATAAAAGTCATGCATTACCAAAAGTACTCATTGTGCAGAATTCTCCATCTCAGAATAATATATATAATATTAATGGAAAATAGTTATTGATGCATTATTGTTTTGATCACTTTAATTCTAAAGCTGGAAACGGGTGAACATTTGTATTCTGTTTGTCTGCTGGGTAGCTTGTACGTTCAAAAGTTCACAACTATATAAAATAACATTCATATTTATTTGTTTGTTCTTTTAAAAAATAAACTGAACATGCAGACTAACTACAACTAAGGATATTAAATCAATCTAGTGGAGTAAAATAATACAATGGAAACTAGTGGTCTAAATGAAGTAGCAAAAGATTACAGTTACATTTCACCACTGTTTCTAGTATTCAGCAAGAAATGTAGAAAACAATCTAAAGACAGAGAAGCAGAGGCTGAGGAGATGTTGGAGGCAGTATAGTTTAGCTTGTGTTAAAAACCATGTGTGTTAGGCATCAGGAGAGACTTACATCCAGGTTCTGCAGACAGTACCAGCAGAAGGTGTGCTTGCAGCTCTTACACAGCATCTGTGCACATCCCTGGTTCCTCTCGATGTAGATAGCACACATAGGACACTGCTTGATGGGCATGTCAGAGTCGCTGTCGGAGCGCAGCCTATAGACACACAGTGGAGAGACGTCAGATGTGCAGTATGAAGCCATGAAGGCATCCGAAGTCTCCAGTTATGTTTAGAAAGCCACAGGTTTTAGGGTCAATGCTTCCTTTGCACTAGGGGAAATTATTTATACATTTTAAAATGTTTATATATTTACAACTTTTAAAGTTGTTATGGCTAACTGCTTCGCAAACAATTGCCTATTTCAACATCCAGAACAAACATAGCAATATTGGCATTTATTAAGAAGGATGTTTACAGCTATCTGAAGGATGTAAATCCCATATTCACTCTTCTTTAGTCTCTCATTTGGTCTCCACCTTCTTAGAGAAGTGAATATCTTCTAGTAGCAACATTTTTGTGTAAGCCATTTGGCTCTCGACAGGTAGTGTGCTTGGCGTAAATAAGATAATTCTTGTTTAAAACAGCTGCGTGTTACAGCTGAACAACATGATGGAAACAAAACAGAAAAGGTGTGTGCAATAAAACCAGAACCACAAGCTCAGGTGGTAACGCTCTTACTAATACGCAGTGTTTTCCTCACTCTTTATAAATGAAAACAAAGGTTAGAGCAACTTTAATTTCAAGCAGTGCCAATTTCTGCCCGCACATTTCTCTTCTTTATTATTCACTAACTCTGCTGATCATGGAAAAGCAATCAAGTGAGTTGGGGCTTTGCAGGGGGGATTAAGAATGCCAACGCTGTTTCCCATCGGCAGTGCCAGCAAATAGGACCACAAAAGTTGCCACAAAAATGTTGATGTGTTTCCTATAAATGTGAAAAACCCTAGCAACCATTAGCGGTCCTCTGTAGAACGGAGAACAAAAAGTTAACGGAACAAATATATCACTAGTTGCTTGCTCATTCAGAATAATGACAAATCCCTAAGTTAAATTAAATGTTGTTATCATTAGATACAACAAACCAAGACATCATCATAAAGGTAGACACAATGATTTAATTACATCTTGTAAATCCTTTTTGTTGGCTAGTGAATCCTTACTGCGGTGTTTCTAAGGTACCGGCTATGATTCTGGTACAATAACATTATGTTTAACGACTAAACCTGCAAGCAAATATAAATCATGCTCTCAAGTTCAAACTTATTGTTAATCTCCCCAAATTCTCCTCGTGCCTCCTCTCTCCTTCACCGCACACTGCAGACACCTTTACTGCAGTGCTCCTTCTGTACACGACGTGGCTCCGTGCTCACCCCCCCCCCTCCCTTTGGCACAGAGACAATGGAATTCCAATATAAGTCAGTGACTCCCCAATGACATCAGCCGTTCTGGCAGAGAAACTGTAAAATGTAGCTTTAAAGCAGGGACTACCCACCGGGCCCTGCTGAGGAATACTAAGCTATTCATCCTAAAATAATGTTTACTGCATATTCAGCCCAGAGCTCTACTGGGACATGATGCACTACACATTACTTGTACAATCCATTCGATGTAAATATCCAGCTACAATAACTGTCAGGTGTTTTTATATTAAGAATAGGACTGGATTGTTCTGATACAATAAGATAAAGGGATAAATAGGATAAATATGAAGGTAATACAATATCTTATAAAGTAATATTAAACGTAGCAATAGCATGGAATACATGTTTTTGAAACCCATTATTGGAATCATGATTCAGTCTGTTTACAGCAGTGTTTCTTCGTAGACTCCCAGTGACCTGAACTAACACGTGTTTCATTTTCATTATCAGGTGCGGCTCTGACTCTGTGGCTGCTGCAGACGGAGGGAGGTGGAACAAACGGTGGCTTACTGACCTGCTTTCACGAGCGAGTGACGGCGACATCATGGGCTGCTGCTCAGGGCAGGTGTGGTCGTCGAGCCAGGGCCCTCTGCACCCGGAGCAGAAGACGGTGTGACAGGTGGGGCAGGGCACAGCGGCAGGCTGGCCCTCACTGCTCTGCTGCACACTGCACACCGCCTGGCACTCAAGCACCGGACACCAGGCCTTACTGGGGTCCAACTTCACTCCTGCAGAAAGCACAGAGGGATGGGCAGGGAAGAAGACATCAAGAAGCTGCAGATTTTACAGACAAAATAAACACGTTTTGCTGTTCTATAAACCCAAGTTATACTAGTATTCGGCCTGCTCTTTCAAACAAAACCACCAGTAGTCTAGAATTAGTTATACTACTAATCTGGAACACATTGTTAGTGCTGGACAACAGATCTCTAACATAAGATATAACAAAACACAGATACTTCAGTGCTGGACAACTCATCTCTTACATAAGATTTGAAAAAACACAGATACTTCACTGTCTTACTAACCGTGAGTGTGTCACTCCCTCAACCTTCTAACACAGTTCCTAGTTCTTAACACACAAAATAAAGGTATGTTCTAATATAAATAGTATGAATATACTGTATATAAGTAGCATTAATTCAATTATTCCTATCAGGCCAATAAACATTTGTTTGACAAGTCAGGCAAGACATATGTCTTACAAATAAACATTTCTTACAACACCACTTTGTGCACTTCAGAAAGGATAGGACAACACTTTGACTAAACAATCAAATTCAATACAAAGTCAAACTATCGACAAAATTCCCTCTAGTATCTTTGGGAGACTTGGGTCAACAGTGTTTTGAACTAATTGCTATCGTCAGCATGCTAACATGTAGCTGTGTGTTAGCATGCTAAACACTGAAAACAGGTAAACAAAGGTCTGTATTATTAAGTCGTTGTGAATATAGCCATTTGTTATACTGAAAAACATTTTAAACAACATGACTTACTGTCGTCATGCTAGTGACCATCTGCAAGGAACATTAGGCACAACACTGGTTGGAGCTAAAGGCTAATGTCAGAAGGCTAACATGCTCACAATTTCAATGTTAGCATGCTGATGTTTTGCAGGTAATGTGTTTCGACGTTCACCATCTTAGTTTAGAGTGTTAGCATGTCATCATTTGATAATTTGTGCTAAAAAACAAGTAGGTTGCAGAGGCTGGTGGGAGTATTATTCATTTCAAAGGAAAAAAGTTATTAGAAATTATCACAATTTTTAGGACAATCCATTCAATTCAAATGAACTTGGAATAAATTGGTGAGCCGACTTACAAACTGAGACAAACAACCTTGCAAGTAGCTTATGAGGAAAGAAGGATACAAATAAACAATGAAATGCTTTCAATAACAGAAATCTGGCATTTTTGATCAAAACCAAAAGTGGAGCATTCATGATGAGTTTCATCAACTCTGAGTTTCATTGTGAATCAAATGACCAAAAACATTGTTGCATAACAGCCTTTACTTTGCACTTCTTTACACATTAAATATTATGAATGTTATGATTTATGGTCAAAGTAAACAAAACGTATAATGGGCCTCACAGCATTTTGTTCCTGCAAGGCATAATAACCTCAGTTTGCCATTTGTAAATGTCAACAGGAACCTTTTTCAACAGTTATTCTCTCCCAGGCCAAACTGATACAATCTGTCCTTACAGACATTCCCACAAGTACTGGTGCAATCAGCTACACAAAGGTACCTGAAACACTTTCAAATAATAGTTACATAAACCTCATGTTTGCTATAATTGAATGTAACAAAGCCACAGCTTCAGTAACCTGCTGAGTAACACTGGACCAGAGCAGAATAGAAAAGAGATTATACATTATCCCAGACACGTAAAGCTCGGCACTTGCTGTAATAACACCAGCTGAAGTGCGACCTGAAATAGCCCAATGCCTGTCACAAGTCATCTACATGCTAATGCAACAATACCTACCTCTCTCAAACTTCAGACGCTGATACAGCTCCACCTGATCCTCCGAGGCCAAGCTGGCTATCTGCAATCACAGAAACAAGAGAGACACTTTAGTCATGTTGTTGACACTCGGAGCTGTGACATTGTATTTTGTGTGCATGCAATAAGTATGATCAATCCATAATGGATGAATAATTGAAAAAATACATGATGGTCACAATAAAATTAGGCCATTTTGGTATTTTGATTGCTGAAAGCTGGTGCCTCAAGGGTCATCAAGCGTCAACTGGTCACATTACAACTGATTTGCTACAATATGTTTGCTACATTATAAGACAAGAAGTCAAATGCAACATTTTCTAAATGAAAAAAGGCAGCAAAGCCACAATTATAATGTAATCCATGTTGTAGTAAAAGCTGCAAAATGACACATGACAACAAATAAAATGCTAATCTGGAAATAATGAGTCTGGAAATACTGAGTGTGTTTGCTCAAAGCACCATAAGCTTACAGTAAAAAATGCCAATTGGTCAATTTTTCAAACCAGCACGATGGTAACATTATTTCTGTCTTCTTTTAATTATTTTAAAGATATGTGTGGGCCAGTTTAGCCTGTTTTATAGAGAAGAATTGTTAGGGTGGCAATATAGGGTACGACACACATAAAGGTTCCACAGGCCAGATTTAAACCTTTTACGACTAAAAACAGACTTAAATATGTATCAAAACTGCTCGCAGGGCTTATTTATTAATATTCGTTTGTCTAACATCTGTACAATTTTCTACTGGATAACGGCATTTAAATCAAAAAGTAAAATCAACTCAGTAGGAAGTCCAGAGAGTCTTGCAGTGGTTTTCAAAACCTTTAAAATGAGGACGTGAGAAGCGGTATTCCATTTGTTTGCGAATCAGTCTGAACTCCTTCTCTGACGTGTTTACTGCGTGGGATCCACGATGTGTGACATGAGCTCACAGAGTTTCACTTTCTGTCTGACACTTAAAAGACTTCTCTCAGAAATGCCATCACTGCTGGTTCACAGCATTTTCACAACACTTAATTAACCCTGCCCACACAGCTCGAAAAACTTGAGGGTGAAAATCCAACTTCAATTGTCTATAGACCTAGCAGCAACTTAGACATTTAAAAATAAAGTTTATTTCAACATTTGTCCATGAAGATCAGTTTTTATTGGCCTGTGATGGCTTTATTTGGTTTCACTCATGACCTACATATCATTGGTGCTTAGCAGGGCATACCTCAGAGTCCAGTAGCACTCCAGCCTTTTGGCAGGCCATATCTGGGCAGGTGATGGGTGCCCCCCCGCCCTCCAGGATGGCAAGCCGAACATACTGCTCCAAACACTGGAGAGGGACAGACAACACAGCAGCATTAGCCTGGATACTGAATGGAACAGGGACAATTGTACCATAGCGCAATTGTTAATAGTAATACATTTCAACATTTTCATAATAACATTTTCTTAACTGTCCACAATTTTACATCAGTATTAAAGCACAGGGGAAATAAGAATGAACAAAAACTAAATGCAACATAAACATGGACATCTTTTCAGCATCCACACGTCAAAAGTCATATGTTGCCTCAGTGAAGAAATATGAAAGTGTAGGGGGAACTTAATAAACATTGCGCAAAGGCAGACAATTTAGCGGAACTGAAAATAAGTCACTTTTCAGTGGAAAACAAAGTTATCTTATCATGTGCTAACCATGGGCGTTGACATTACAAATGATCTACAAACAAAGCAGGGAAAAAAAACAATTGTCTATTCTCTGGAACCAGACTGGAGGAGACATAAAATAGCTGATAAGTGTGTTTACAGTTTCTCTTTTCCAAGCAGTTCCCCCGTGACACTGTGTGTGTGTATTATCTGTGTGACCTTGTGCGAGCAACACTGACAACTTAGCCTCCTCGGGCAGAGATTAACACCTGCCACGATCCAGCTCTCTGTGTCAGGGCACAACGGCAACATCTCAGTTGGACATGCCAGACAGGCACGTATCAGACTGCCACGGGCTTCTATTATAGTGATTCAGCTCTGTGTTCTACCGACAGCTCTTCTTCTCCTTTAAAAGGAATGAAACAGCTGCCAGGTTTTCTCAAGAACTTGTGGCCCTGACCAACTTTTTTGGTGCCGCTGTTGCTAGATCGCTTTCCATTTTCAAGCAAGAAATGTATTCAAATGTATTATATTGTAACATATTCTCAATGTTAATAGAACTAATTGCAAAACGTAATTGTAGTTTAAAGCTTTATGCAAATGGGAACTTGATAGCGATAATTGCTAACTTTTGGAGCTAGTGTTAGGTCACACTGTGGGTTTCTTTCCACTATTTGCCATAAATAGCGGTGGTGGCGAAGGCGATAGCGACTTGGCTTGGTAACTGGAAGGTCACCAGTCCCAGAAAGACCAAGTGCTACCGAGGTGTCCCTGAGCAAGGCACCGTTCATAATGGCAGCCCACTGCTCCTAACACTAGGATGGGTCAAACGCAGAGAAACCGTTTCGTTACATACTACCTGTACTACGTAATGACAATAAGTTGAATCTTCTTCTTCTTCAAATCAAAGCTTTATTTACACTACTGCACAGTTAGGGCGAGGTTATGGGGAACCAATAATGACAACATCAATCTAAATGATGTTGTCATTATTCTATAACCAGTACATTGTGACATCTTCTGACATGTTTGCTTCAGACTGATGAGTTTAAGAAAAAAACGTCTCTATTTCCACTCTAACAAATGCCAACAGCTGTGATAAATCGCAAGAAATTCCAAAGACAAAGAAAGTAAATGTGAGGTAAAGCCTTCCTGTGATGAAACCAATTCATTTCACCAGCGCTGTAATATGCAATGTGCCAATACAATGATCTATTTTTGGATCCTAAAGCAGTAATGGGGCTGCAATAAAACGGAGCATCCCATCCCAAGTAATTTAAAAGTTGGAGATTTGCCTAAATTGCCCAAGGAATAGTTCAGAGTCGGATCCCTTTTTTGTGAAATATTCAACGCCTACGGAAAGTGACTAAAAGCATAAGCAATATCAGAAGATGATCCGGATCTAAATAAAGCCTTGAGTCACCCGCTCTGTTTCAGTAATAAAGTTCACATGTTTAATTTCCATATTAGCCAACATCCTGTTGTAGTTCTGCTAATACCATAAGCATTATCTATTGTAAATGTCTGCCATTCGTTGGTCTTTACTTACTGCTGTGCAGAAGACACAGTTGCAGCTCTGGAGTTCCCTGGTGGCTGCAGACGGCTGCTCGCTGAGGCACAGCTTGCAGAAGGGCCCTAGACGAGGGTTGGCCCCGGCCTCAGGGGTCCCCAGCGAATCCCCGGCGTCCCGAATCAGGGTGGGACTCCTGCTGGCCATGATGGGGCGATGCAGGCGGGTGAGGGAGGGATCAGGCTGCTCCTAGCCCCTCTGCTGGGGACGGAGAGGAGCCACAGCCTCCATGTTCCTGAAAGCAGAAATTTGTCTCCTTAGTGCAGGTATACCACTTCCTCTTCGATACTGTTGACATAATACCTCAGCCAGGCCTTATGACAACACCGCTCTGTTCCTGGAACCTGTCATCTCTTTTGGTAACCAGTGTACCAACATGATGACTTCACCCCTCCCTGAGGCATTTCATTGTCTTGTTACCTGAGAGATGAATTAGTCACTGTTTAAAGCTGCCCGGTGCATGAAGCAAAACATAATTATGTGTAATTACTGCTGCATTATTGATTACTCATCACGGCATATTTAATGCCAAAGTCCAAGGTCTGTGTTTACTGAGTGTTCAGTTATTGACCAGATCTCATTCACTCTGGCAGGACTGATTGTCGAGTTTTTAGTTACAAAGTAAATACATGCCTGTGTATCCATAGTAGGTACAGTAGAAACGTTTTGGTTATAGGCACGTCATTTCAACATTGGGCAGGGGTAGTAGAAAGATGGAAAACAGGTCAATTCTCTCTTATTAATTGTATGTTTTAAAAGTGTTAGACTGAAATAGTCTTTAGTCAGACTAAAGAGAGAAGAATCCGGATAGTCAACATTTCTTATTTCTCAGAGCTCACACCATTTTGAAAAATGTTAACATTTGTGTTTTTAATGTGAAAGTTGCCATTGGATGAGACCAACAATCATGAAATGATGCTCATAATACAAAGGCTTACATGCTAGTGTTTCACAGATCAAATGTTTACATCTACATATCCACCTTCGTAGTTTAGCATGTTAGCATGCCGACATTTGCTAATTAGCCCAAAACTACAATAAAGCGGAAAATGAAGGGAAACAACATTAGGATTCAGCCACTTGACACCATGAATGTCTGCACAAAGTTGCCAATCCATGTAATAGTTGTTGAAATATTTCTGCCTAGACCAAAGCGGTAAACCCAACCGACCAACAGACAACAAAAAGCAATATTTCACTAAATCTGCTCTATACAGCATCGGGCATAAATATAATCTGTGATTTCCGCCCTCAGCTATCAAACATAATGCGCTAGTTGTATATGTTGGGACAGCAGGAGAGGGGTTGGTGGATAATAAAAGGAAAATCTATTGTTAAAGGCAACCAAAGTCACACACCCAATATCCAATCCCTTTGGGTTTGTCCAATCCCAAAAAAGCATGAGAAATAATAAACTCATAATCTGGGATTAGCGATTAATCCTGTAGATAACAGTGGTTGGACACAGAACGGGGTCACACAGGAAGCGGTGGCGTTAAAAACACACCCCGCAGCCTGTTAAAATCACACGTTAGTCCAACCTACACACAATGTTCTCCATTTCAGCGGGCTGTTGAGGTTGGCAGGAAACTTTGGGCCAGCTAAATCAATGCAGCCAACACTGGTGTCCTAAATTCTTCTCACAGTGCTCTTTTATTACATGCTACAGATCAGCAGGGTCATACATGCAAAAGAGTGATAATGGAGCTTGTGTAGCAGCACGTTGGTATTTCTGCACAGTCATGTTGCACTGCATCCAGCCAGGCTGCAGTCGTCATCCCACAATACCATCCTCTCCCGCCTGAGCATAAGCAGCCACATGGGGAAATGATAGGTCTCTAGTCAGCTAACTTTGCTGCATGGCAACTCCAAAGCCTTTCGTTCCTGAACAACTTTTAGTTTCGACATGACCTGGGTGTCAACAGATGAAGTGTTTGAAGTGATTTTTATCTCAGAACAGCAGACGAAGAGTGTTGTTCCACCTTTAATGTGACAGATAAAAGGCAGTTTGATTGACTGGGAAATGTAGAATTCATCAATACTTCACGGCGGTCTGATTCCAATTAAACACAATGAACAGATTTAAGTTTGCATGAACGAGTTTGAGGATTACTGAACGCTGTTGCAGAAGCATTTCCAATCCGAATATTTGCATATGGGACTACATATATTAAATGTCAGAAGATCTTTCAATAACCCATCTTGGCAGCAGTCCCTGCCCCTGAGCAAGCAGTTATATGTGAGAATAAGTATGAGCTACTCATTTATAAAACGCCCTTGTGAGTGTTAATAGTTCCTTTAAGGTGTGGAGCGGGTCATTTAAGTGATTAGCAGTCCTCTCGGCTCAGGGTTTAAACGGCATTCCAGCTATGGGGATCAAAGCAGCATTGTTGACCATTTCAGAAACGGAAAAAACAGATCTGCCCATTGAGAAGCTGCTGCTGCTTTCTACACAGGCTGCCACTATGTTGGGAAGGAGGCAGCTGGGAGTTCAGGGAGTGTGTAGCAGAATCTATATGGCATCATTTGTACAGCTACAATCCCTCCCTGTTCTGTATTTCTGGCCCTATAACATGATTTTGGGACACAGCCTTAAATAAGAGCATACCAAGTTAAAACAGCAACATGATGATGATTATACAAATGCTGATGCAATCAGTTTAAACAGAATCAGTATGGTGCATATTCATTAAAATGACAGTGATATAAAGGTGTATTCCTTAAGTAATACTCCTTGTTGTGATATGCATATTATTCAATAATTACCCAGAGGTTAGTATGACAGTGTAATGCATCATATGTAACAGTGCATTCAAGCAGACCACACATGAAATCTGACATTTCTGCATTTCTTTCAAGGTTGCATTCTCGTACAGGTCAAAACTCTACGCAGGCATGGAGTTTAAACGTATAGTAATGGATGTTGTGTGTTGCAGATGAGCAGAGGAGGGAGGGGAACCTACCTTTCCCGTGGACCACTGGGTGTAGGAGTCAAGATCCACAGCTGCAGTGCTCTCACTGTGGCACAGACACATGTGTTGGATACAGTCTGCTGGTAGAAGCCCTCCGCTCCGCAGACCCACCGTCACGGCTGTCTCACACACGCAGCGGGCTTACAGAACAACCAAAAACATGTTTAAAGGTCCTGCTGGCTTCTGTCCGGCCTGTGTGTAGGTGTGTCTATGTGTGTGTGAGAGTGTGTGCTTTGTTGCTGCGTTTTGTTTCCATCCAGGAAGCTGTGTCTGCTCTCCGCTCAGCTCCACTCTTGACTGCTCCTGCTGGTTATTTCACTGTATTCATGCTGCTTTCAGGTGCTGTCGGAATTTTTTTAATTCATGAGCTAAACAGGAACGAACGAGGTGTTCTATCGAAAAATGGAGGAGTTCTGATCGTTCACTTAGATCAAATTAGTAATTTAAGAAAAAAAATTGGATCAATAAAGTATATTTAATCTAATCTAATCAACCCTTTCAAAACACTATTTAACAAATAAATGTCCTACAATTAAGAATGAACTTTAGTACAACAGTTTCTGCATTTAGTACTTTTTACTCTAAATGTTCAAAGTACATTTCCTGTCTAGGAGGAGACACATAACATAATGTATGTTATGTGTACTTTTACTTTCACTTGTAAGTTACAAGTGAAAGTAAAAGTACACATACCATTTTTCCTGTTTTCCTCACCATATATGCTACTAAGCTTTTCTTAATTTTTACATTATAATATCCTCCCACAAGTATGGTCACCTTTAAAAGACCAGCAGGTTGAGTGTGTTGCTGCAAACTCAGCTTGCATTGTCTACCTGTTGAATCATGTCCTCCTCTTCATTCTGCAGCTTCAGTGCGTAAAAGGCTCCATGCCATCTCATGTCCTAAGGTTAAAAACGTGTAGTCGACTATTCTTCCAGGTCTGCCCATTTTTGTTTACATCCGAACACGATGTGCATCATTTAAACGTTCCTACATGTTGAGTATACGAGGTGCAGTGAAGGCACCAGTATACTATACAGCTCTTGGAGATACTAGTAAAAGAAAGACAAATGTGTCAAAACCTTTATATATACAGTTTATGGTCAAAACTAGCTACGTCAGAATAAGACGTCTCTCGCATTTGCTTGGTCAAATGAGCAGCTATTCATGTTTGAGTGCGCGATTAATAGCGTCTTTACGGTAATCGCCGTGAAGCGGTGAAAGAATAAAAGAATGCATGTTTTTGTGCTATATTTTTCGATAAAAATATGTTTTACCATATTCTTAATAAAATTGGTACTGTTGGTACTCAGTACTTGTTAGAATACTACCACAAATATTTGATAAGGAATAAAATGATTTTTAGCCATAAGTTCTTAATACAATTGGTACTGTTGGACTCAGTACTACTTGGACTATACTACCACAAGTACAATGAAGTACTTTTACTGTGTTCTTTTTGAGTAATCCTTTGTCAAACTCCACCCCTGAGTACAATAATGTATGTTTTCTGCTATCTTTGATGAGAGATAAAATGATTTTTTGCAATAAATTCTACATGAAATTGATACTGTTGGACTCAGTACTACTTGGACTACTCAGGAGGGGAGTTTGACAAAGGATTACTCAAAAAGTACACAGTAAAAGTACTTGATTGTACTTGTGGTAGTAGTCCATGTAGTACTGAGTCCAACCGTATCAATTTCACGAAGAATTTATTGGAAAAAATCACGTTATCTCTCATCAAAGATTGCAGAACACATGCATTATTGTACTCTGGAGGGGAGTTTGATAGGGGATTACTCAAAAAGTACACAGTAAAAGTACTTGATTGTACTTGTAGTCCAAGTAGTACTGAGTCCAACAGTATTAATTTCATGTAGAATTTATTGCAAATAATAATTGTATCTCTCATCAAAGATAGCAGAACACATTGTACTCAGGACAGGAGTATTACTCAAAAATTACACAGTAAAAATACTTGGTTGTACTTGTGGTAGTAGTCCAAGTAGTACTGAGTCCAACAGTACCAATTTAATGTAGAAATTATTGCAAAAAATAATTTAATCTCTCATAAAATATAGCAGAAGTGGCATGATTACCGTAAACACGATATTAATCGCGCACTCAAAAATTAAGAGCTGCTCATTTGACCAAGCACATGCGAGAGACGGCTGAGTTGACCGCAGTAGAATACTGTTATGTCGAAGGCTGGGAAAAGAGCAATAGCAGTTTATGGCGAGTGCTGAAGACGGAAAGTCCAAGTAAAGTGCGCATGCGCGGGGGCTTTTCCGTTTCCCTCTGTTTTTCAGAAAGTCTTTATAGCATTCAGGACAATAACACATCTAACCATTAGGCTACATCTATCACACGGACCCTGGACGACCCTGAGCCTGGACCTAAAGCTCTTTTTTACGAAGGTGGAAGAAAGAGCGCATTTCAATCAGGTGAGACTCTTACAAATATATTCTGAACTGGTACCTGCCCTTTGGGGTTGATAGTTGTAGTATACCGGTATTTGTTGTGGGAGAGAACGTTTTTACTCATTGTGTATTTTTGTGTATCTTAAATGTAAAAGTGTAGGCTATGTGTAGGTCTGTGATACTTCCTGTAACCCACCCGGCAGGTCGGAGCTTTTCGATCGTTCGCTTGAATCGCTTCACTTAATTTTAAGTGAATCAAGTGAACTGAAAACTTCAGGTAAGGTATTATAACACTATTGAGACAAATATAGACAAACAATTGATGTTATTTCGTTACCTGTAGTGCTCGAGCGAGATACTGTGAGCGCGCGACAAGTACAGAAATTGAGACACGATATAACATATTTTTGATGTTAACTTCAGTTCTGTCGCCTGTTTAACTGTTTGTTTAAGTGGCGTTTGTTGCATGTTTTCTGTTCTTAAAAAAGTGTAAAATGTTGATATGATAAGATATAGCTACCCTAAATACACCTAGCCTACTTCTCATCTTTCTAATGCATATTAGATGAAACACTAATACACACAATCTATGGTCCAATATGTATTTGAAACTATTCAAACTAAATGTATAAGCCTACCACGGTAGTATGAGGGTGGTCATACCACCATGGGTCAGTGGCGGATTTAGCATTGGAGGAGATTCGGGGCTTTCCCTTTGCCCATAATTCTGAACTCGCCGGAGCCTCGCAGCGGGGCTACTGCGGACGGAGGAGCGCATAATGCAGAGTCAGGGGCTGCGTCTGATGCGGCTTTCACACCAGCGCTTTTCAGTTTCTAGCTCCGAGCGGGAGCTTTTCTGGTTCAGCTCCGGTTTCCCTTTTCAGCTCCCGCTCTGTTCACACCGCCCACTGGCGCCCCAGAGCTGCCCCTGCTGCGTCATGACGTCACCGTTTACATCGCTGATTTGCTCCCCAACGGCGCTCACAACAACAACAACAACAACAACAACAACAACAACAACTGCGTCGGGTCGATGATCGTGTTGCTTTTAATCACACGAAGCCAGAATAAATTGAATAACGACTTCTCCAACCTTATACTTTGCTCCAGAGTGCCGTGGTTCATTGTTTATTAATGTGTTTCTGCAGCATTTACCGACCCCTGCAGTATTGGCTGCTCTTCCACGGGAGTTTATTCTCCCGTTAGCTCCCGGTTAGCTCACACTGCAGCGGCCGCTCAAAAGTATTCACTGTCCGACTCACACAAGCAGCTGATGCATATCCCCACTTCCCCTTAGCCTAAGTCAGGGCCGGTCCTGACCAATTTGCCGCCCTAGGCAAGATTTTAGCTTGCGTATTTTATACCTGTTTTTCACCTATTCTCTTATTTTGTATAACTATAATGATCATATAAAGGTGTGCCTTTACCTCACTGAGCTGAGGTTATCAGAGCCGCTCAGTCTTTCAGGAGAGAGCTCTCTAAAGCTCTCCCCCCCACGGCCGCTTACACAGTAAATTCCAATGTTAATAGAAGCACACAGAAGCTGTGTACGTTTTTTGGGAATTTGATTTATTTTAAATGAATACAAATACAAAATTAAAACCTATAATTGCACACTAAAACCATTATTTCAAAAAAAGAACAATTTCACATAAACCTCTGGTTTTTACTGGGGCTGGGGCAGTTCAACTTGATTTGAGGGGGGGTGTGCCATAGTTTATGGGCGCTGTACGCAATATATACGTAGTTCTGTTAGTATAAGATAATATGTACTTTGTTGATCCAAAATCGGGACATTTTGTTATTATGAAATTTAAAAAATATATATTTTTTTTATTTCTCACTTTTTTTTCTTTTTATCGGCGCCCCCTATGGGTTGATGCGCCCTTAGCATTCGCCTATACTGCCTATGCCGAGGGCCGGCCCTGGCCTAAGTGAATGTGTGTCAGTCTGAATTGACGCTGTTTGGTATCACAACGCTGTTATGAAAGTTTCTCTGGTATAAAACGGGTGATGTTAGCATAGCAACCGAAGCTAAACTGACTACTTGCATCCGATAGCTGCAATAATACAAAACAACACGTCTGCCTCTCTCCACAATGATCGATAACAGTGAACGGATGGTCAAAGTAAGGTACAAATAAACAGAATCACACGAAGCCTGGTTAGTGTTGCCTGACTTTATAAAGTGTGTTTATAAGCACTACTGCTTGTAGGCAGGCATAACAGTCGACCCATGTTCAGGGGAGGTGGCTTTAGTTTCCTGCACGCCTCGACGTAAGAGAGACGTAAGCGACGTCGCCTCTTAGCTCCAAAGCTCTTGCCTCTGGACCGACAATTTTTTGGAGCTGGAAATGAAGCGGATTCCGGAGCTAAGAGCCGGCGCCGCTGCGGTGTGAACAAGAAAACCCGGCGCTTTTCAGGCTCTAGCTCCGAGCCGGAGCTGAAAAGGCACTGGTGTGAAAGGGGCAGATCGACTATTTTCATTTCCTCGGTCCTCGGTATCACCGGAAGTTGATTTGTCTGCGCCATCTTGAGTAGCGTGCCATGGCTCTTATTTCTGCCGGAGGACCGAGGAGCGAGGAGCGATAATGGAGGAACGATAACCGAGGAACCACCAGACCATCCTCCGTGTCATTGGCCCCGTCTCAGGTCGCTTAAAGGAAATCCTTGCTTCCCTCACTTGCGTCGTTTCCCTGCCTCTAGTCCCTCCCACCAGGGAAGCATGGAGGGACGCAAGGAAACCACGAGAAGCAGGGAAATGAATTTTAAGAGCAATGGGACATGCTTTCCTCCGGAGCGTCACGTGAAGCGACGTCCGTTTGTGATGACGCCGGCACAGCTGTTCGTCTGACAGCAGTTCTGTCCTCGTTGTTTTCACAAACACCCCCGCCTCTGTTAGTACCATAGACTGTATATATAAAGGTTAGTACACATTTACTGACACAAACATTTGTATCATCTGTTGTAGACCCAAATACATTAAATAAAATAAGAACTAATTCTCAAAAAAGATAAACGCCATTCTTAAAATGTATAAACGAACAATAGTTTGATTAATATTGATTAGAGTGCACAAAATAAATAAAATAATTCAGAGAAGAAAAATAGATGTTATCTATCAAAACCCAGTTAGATTAACATTCATTGGATTGCACACTTTGTTTGTTTGTGTGGATATGTAGCACATTAACATTTTAATAGCACTTAATGACTGACTGAATGGAAATGACAATAAATGAAAATGTAAAACGAAAAAAGCGATCATGAAAATGTTTCCAAAAATGAATAAAATGATTTTGACCACTTTGTTGTTCAGATATATCACATATTTGTAACTAAATGAAACATGAATTGAAACAAAACACGGTATAAACTGAGGAGTGACTCCCGTGAGGTTCATGTGTTTTCTTCACTCCGCTGCGAAACTGCTCTGATGTCAAGAAGCATCAGATCAGTGCATGCACTGCATCGTCCAATCAGTGAGCGATACACAGTAAGGGGGCGTGGCGAGTGTCTGAGGATTTAATCGAAGGTGGTTCCTCGGTTATCGCTCCTCCATTATCGCTCCTCGGTCCTCCGGCAAAAATAAGGCCATTGGGACGCTACTCAAGATGGCGCAGACAAATCAACTTCCGGTGATACCGAGACCGAGGAGCGAGGAAATTAAAAATAAGAGAAGTGAGAAGGGCCCAGGGCCACTACCCGATCTGCAGCTCTGCCCGATCTGCAGTGCGCATGTGCGAGATGGTCCGCCATATTGGACAACTCTGTACGGCAACCCAAGATGGACACTTGACACAGTGGCTTTTGGCAAAGCTCAAAAAGAAAACTCGAGAGGGATGAGTTATTGTTATTACAACGTGACTTCACTATTATTTAACAACTCTTTTCATTGGGTTATTTTATTTGGGGTTAAGTAAATTGTCAGAATAAGTGAGAAATGGATTTAACTTCTGTTAGACAGCTATCATACTGAATAAATATTTACTGTGAATGTATGCATTCTCACAGCTCACAGGATAGGTACCTGTCAGCCAATAGATAGATGTTTATTTCCATTCAACTCTCTGGTTGGTCTGGTGCTTTGCCTCTGTTGCATTCACTGAACACGGGAAATTACAATCCTGCCGTCCTCTCTTGCGTCATGATGAGGTTCAGGTTTTTTTGCTAGGGGGCCCCTTATGGCACATTTCCACTGCAGCGGGGTAGCCCCGTTTAAGCGTCCCTAAGCGTCCTCGCTCAGGCTGCCTCGCTGGCCGTCCGAGGCCGTGGCGCATTCCTATTACAGTTTAGGACCTGGGGTAGCAACGCAGTGTAGGCGGGGCGATCGGCTTTTTTTTCACATTTCGAGTTGTTCCGTCGAGCTCCCGCTGGATTTTACCATCCCCAATGAGATGTAGGAACGTCGTCACCTCCTCGGTCGACCACGGTGTGCTTTTCTTTGACGTTGCCATTTTTGTAGCTCCTCCGTTTACAAAATGCTGTGTATAAAAATGCTGCAAGCTTGCTTCTAGATATATATGTGACGCTAGGGATGATCTCGCGCGCGATCTTGTGACGATTCTCTCTGTCCAATCAGCAGTCGAGAGTGTTGACGTCACTAGTTCAGCCCTGGCCTGATAGAACCACGATTTTATGGGGCCGGAAAAAGTACCCGCTAGCCGGTGCTACGCTATATGGAAAGGCCACCAAAAACTGGCCTGGCCGCTTGAGGGCGATTAAGGACGCTTAAACGGGGCTACCCGCTGCAGTGGAAATGCGCCATTAGTGGCTGTGGGGCCCTAAGCGGCCGCTTATGTCGCTTAATGGGTCGGGCCGGCTCTGTGTATAATATATATCACTCAGTATAACAGGCCTACTCTCTTTATTTACTTTAGTAGATATCTACAAACAAAGAGTCGATATTTTTCTAAGACCATTTAGTGCTTCCCATAATAAAATACACAACGGCTGTAGCCTGAATAGCCGCGTTCACACTGCGGTACTTTTCCCACAAAGGTTCATGCGAACTTAGTTCATGCGAACTCTTTAGTTCGCATGAACTAAGTACAGATCGCGTTCACACCAGAAAAAGTCCCTGGGGGTGGATTAGGCAAATGAAGCCGCTGACGTCACTTCTTCTTCTTCTGCTTTGGGTTTACTGGCAGGCCGCAACCCACTTCACGGCGTATACTGCCGCCCAAAGTCCCCGGCCGGAAGTCCCCGGAGTTGGGGACTGGCTTCAGTAGAAGCTGCTGGGACTCCCAGCAGCTTCTACTGAAGCCTTCCGAGTAAATCGCCAGAACGCCGACACCTCCTCATCTCCACCGCTCCCATGTTTTATTTTGTGTTGCCATAAGTTAGTCTCTCTGCGTTTCTGCGCTGGGCTAATGCTAATGCTAATAATGCTAATGCGAGGATAATAAAATGGCGGCTTCACAACACTTTTTGGGAGTTTTACGGGGCGTGGTTTGCAATTCGCCCAGCCAATCAGTAATATAGCTCTTTTCTCAAAAAAGACCCGCTCGACAGTCCCTGCTCTCTAGCAGGGACTTTCGAGGGGGTAAAAAGGTTCGCATGAACTACTTTTAGTACCGGCTCTTTTTGGTGTGAACGCGATCATGAACTAAGTTCGCATGAACCTTTGTGGGAAAAGTACCGCAGTGTGAACGCGGCTATTGTGCTTTAGGAGCTGTAGGCGTGTGTGGTACAGTGTGTAGGTGTGTGCGTGGTAGTGTGTAGGTGCGTGTTGTACAGTGTGTAGGTGTGTGCGTGGTAGTGTGTAGGTGCGTGTTGTACAGTGTGTAGCTGTGTGTGTTGTACAGTGCGTACAGCGGACAGACGGGTCTCAGTTGGTTTGGTGTCCTATGCTTACTTTTAATACTTGTAAATACAACTTTTGGCCCGTAATTTAAATTCCCCATTTCAGCGACCAGAGAGAGGGGGGGGGGATATATCCAGTCTCTGATTGTGTTACGTTATTATGAGAGTGCTCTCATACTTGTTAGGCCTATATTTATATAAATATATGTGTGTGTGTGTGTGTGTGTGTGTGTGTGTGTGTGTGTGTGTGTGTGTGTGTGTGTGTGTGTGTGTGTGTGTGTGTGTGTGTGTGTGTGTGTGTGTGTGTGTGTGTGTGTGTGTGTGTGTGTGTGTGTGTGTGTGTGTCTGCATCTGTAGCCTATAATTGTCTCATTATACCACACTGTCAATGAATCAAAGTAAATATAGAAGTGGTCATGAACACATCTGTCCATCAGACAGAGGGCTGCTGTGCCTCCTGTCATCATTAATGGACGTCTCTTTAAAACGACCGCTCAGAGGAGAGGAGTTCTCATTTCTCTAACCGCCTGCTGCTTCCCCTCCTCTCTCCTCGGTTCCCCTCCTCAGTCCTCCGCTCGCATCTCCTGTGGGCGGGACTAAGTATCGAGGATAGGAGTCGAGGAGGGGAAATTTGAGTATTGAGAAACCTCTATGGATTCCATTTAATCGACCTGAGATGGGCCCAGACTCTTCATGCTAACGAAGGATCACTTCTTCTTCAGGGCAGGGAAGGCTACGCAGTACGCAGGCTACTGTCACGCAGCTGCTGCCTCTCTGTTGGACTCCGGTACTGAATATTACTCACGAGACGTACAAAAATTAATAATGTGAAACATTCGGGGATTTTCAGAAAACGTCCGGGGCTTGAGCCCAAGTATTAGCTACTCCCTAGCGCCGCCACTGGCTCATATCACCTTCATACTACCATTTCCGTATATTGTAAGTTGCAGTGACAGGAAAAACTCCCCAGCCTCTGAAACTACATGTGACCTAGATAAGAGAGGTGTTGTTTTCTGCTAAATGCCCTTTCAATCACATCATCCAGTATTTATCTGAAATGACATGTTGTTGTTTTGTGTGATTTGGAAGCTAAGGGGATTTCTGTCTGCTTTTCTCTTTTAGGGGGGCACTTGTAAAGCCTCAAACATGCAGAAAGTCTTCCAGTCGGTGCAGAGGGTGGCACAGAAGAGCTGCGGAAGAGCCTGCGAGATGTTCTGCTGCACATCTGACACCCCAATGTGTGAGAAAGTCCCATGCTGCACAGGTAAAAAAAGTTCTTAAAATGCATACTGTCCACATTATGTCATGGTCCAGACTTAAGATGTGACTTGTTACAGTCTGTATTTTTCCTGTCTTTAAAGGTGCATATCATCAACCTACAGAGGATAAAACTACACAGGGTGAATACTTTGAATGTTTGTTTCCTTATTTTCCAATGAAACAGTCAGGGTCTTTATTTATTACTCAATTCTCTCTGTTTAACATCTTAGAATTTCTTTCCTATTTTTAAAGAGGCGTGTGTTGTATGGGTTTAAGTGCATGTAAATGGTCTAAAAAGGCTACAATCCCACACCAGAGGAAGTTTCTCTCCCACACACTTCGCCCCCTGCCTGAAATAGCTGGTTTTAAGTCCTTTGTTTACTTCCGTGACATAGTGACATCGCTACATAAGGCAGCTTCTATCGGTTAGCACTCCAACAAATAGTATGCCATTGGCTTAGTGGCCTGTCGGTTGACCAATCACACAGTCAGACAATCAGAGCCGACTGGGCTTTTGTTTCAGACAGAGGGTGAACAAATAGCTTTTTGAACATTAAAGCATGGAGACATGTCACAATAGAGGCTCAAAATACAAATATGAAACCTGAAAAACAGGGCCCCTTTAATTTACATGATGGCCTTTTAGCACAGCTTTAGAATCATGCCACATTGATCAGTCTTCTCCTATTTTATTTTTTTTAAGTATTTGTATTTTAATGTCTGAACATACTTCTGTTTCTGCGATGAAATCATTTCCTAAAGTGGGATCAATAAAGTATCTATCGATATATCTATCTATCTATTAACTGTCAGCAAAATAAATGTTTCCTATATATAAACAGGAACTATAAGTGCGATAGTGACGCATGTGTGCAGTTTCATCACTATGGAAAAACAACTTCCCGTTCTCATACTCTCTTCCTTTTCCCCCTTTCTCTCCCTTGCCCACTCATATACAGAGTCACGCCTGAATCCGCCGTCTACTATTTTGATTGTGAACATCAGCAACTCCACCTTGATGGACTGCGTGATCGGGAACGGCACCTACCAATCCATGGTGGCTGATAGTCAGCCTCTGATGCGGCACGCTGGGCTCCAAATGCACGGTGGGTAACAGAAAAACCTTTCAAATAAATGTCTAGGAATTTAAAGCACTGAGCTGAAATGCATACTATGCTATGTGTTATTATGTCTTTGTTAAACAAGAACCATGCATACAAATACATTCATATCAAATAGAGAAGAGATGATTTATGTTAGAAAGAGTTATTAAAAAAGTTCAGGTACACACATAACAGCACATTTACCAATACAAGTTCAATATTTGATTTCATTTCCAAGTTAATGTTGACTAAATTGGTTGCTCAATATCAATTTTGCACCCTAGAAAAAAGTGTGTGCATGTTTTAATCTCAGCTGGAATCGTATTGCTATTGTTCAAGGCCTTAAATGAGAAGGTAGATGTTGTAGTTCTTGTCGTATTGAAGCACTCAAACAGTATATATCTGATTTGTTCTTGTGTTACAGATCAGAGGTGCAGCTGCAGCCGTGGACAACAGGGGGCAGAGCAGACCTCTCGCCCTCTCTGTCCTCCCCTTCCAGCCGCTGAGCCTCTGAACATCAACATCCAAAGGTCCAATCTCAACTGCGTCATCATCGGAGACAACAACTACATGCAGGCCGAGCCCTCCGCTGAAACAGAAGAGCCACAAGAGTGAAGCTTTGGCCCCACACACACACTACACACTCCAGCAAACCTGTCATCTTCACTATAGGATTAGATCAAACCTAGAGCCGTTAAGTTATAACTACTGCTTTTATCCATATTCAAACTGGTTGTTATTAATTACAAATTAAAACATTTAACCTTAAAGAACATAGACCCCAGGAATATTTAGCATTTCTGTTTAAAAAACAACTTAAAGAAGTGTTAGTAGGCAAATATCTGTTCATAAAGTTATGAGCAGCTCAACATGTTGTGACTTTTGTATGATTGATCTCTTTATGACCATCTGATGTTTGTGTGTCTAATATGCTGACTAAGGAAAGACAACTGTAACAGTATTGTGTGCTTTCCCTGTAATCCTTATCATGTCATGATAAAGACATTGACTGATGTTGATATGTATGGCCCATGGTCATTATCAGTAGACTACTTAGTCGTTTTTGTTTCCAGAAGTCATTTTGATTTTCTGTACATCAAATGTGGAAATAGAAGACTTTGAATCAAGGTGCTCCTATTTGTCTTTTGATATGTTAATATATGATAATGTGCAGATATACTCCATGTTAGCTTCACACAGTGTATTACTTTTATAGTCTTCTGAAATAATGTATACGATAAGTTGCTATTTTATTTGTTGTTACATATTGAATGTTTGAAATGATGAAAACAATTTTGTACTATTTAAAAAAAAATGAAGTTGCTATTTTATTTGTTGTTGGATTTTGTTACATAATAAATGTTTGAAATGATGAAAAAAAAGTTCAAAAAAGATATAGAGATGATTTTTTTTATTGTTTTGGAATTCAATAAATGATTTTCCAATGTCTCAAACTGGGGTCGGAGAACACTCATTTCTTCTTCTTCCCTTCTTTCTTTTTCTTCTTGCCTTTCTTGTCTTCCTCCTTTTTGAAGCTACCGAGGCACCGGCGGACCATGCAGCCTCTCCACCACGCCTGCACCTGCAGGGACAAAGGTCACAGCCCAGGGTCAGGGGCCAAATAAGAAACGTCCTTAGCTCCAACACATTGTATGTAATATGCTGAGGGGCAGGATATAGCTACGTTGTTGACCAATCACAACTGAGCAGAAAAATAAAGACCTTTTTAAACATTAAAGCATGTAGAGGTCAAAAATACAAACATGAAAATGACAAAAAACAACAGCAGTCACATAATCAAAGATGAAACTTAAAACAGCGCCAATTCAGGTGGTAAAAAGAAGAAAGAAAGATTGTAGACGAGTTCTTTATATCCAGCAATCAAAAATAAAATGTGAAACGAAAAGGAAGCAGCTATTACGTCCAAAAATTAAAGAAAGTAGAGTAAAATTGAAAGTTAGGACAGGTTAACCCAAAGATAAGGGAGTTTATTTATGATTTTGAAAATGTATTATTGTGTAATACACTTTTCCTATCTTTAGTCAGGACTAAAACATTGATTTATCTATTTTGTTTATCCGTAATAACGCAGAGTGAAGTATCCACTAGGGTACAAGGTATAGTATGGATCATAGTTCAGATGGATGGTGTTACCTTGGTAACAGCTCTGGCCTTAGCCTGCTCTTGACGCAGCTTCTCCTGCTCATCCCTGTCCTCCATCACCACCTGCTCCATCCCCCTGTACTGAACACATTCAGCATCTCATTCATGTTGGACTCACAGTGACTCCTGTTTAGAATCAGCAGCTGTTTGCTGTGTCATGTTCAGGGCTGCTCACCATCCTCTTCATCTCCATCAATCTGTCCAAGTTCACAGTTCTTTTGCAGCTCTCAGTATTGAGCCGCTGCTCCTTCTCTTGGAGCCTCTGCTTCGTACTCTGCTGCCACTGCTCCTGCTGCTGCTGCACCTCCTGCAGGAACAGCAGTTTGAAGGATAGGAGCACTAACAAGAAGATGATGTAATGGTGTGATGACTAACGACTTAAAAAGCAACCTCAAGGGAAAGTTCACACCAAACAATCCTTCCTCCTACCTAAAGTGATTTGTATCAGTGTATCTCTTTGGTTGAGAGTTGTGTTGGTGAAAAAGAACAAAACAAGTTGAATTCTGGGACAGTAAACAGACAGGTCTTCTTCTCCAACGCTTTTTACCGGTTCAAAGAAGTTCATTCTACGAACAGAGTTTGATGCAAGGACGAGCATTATTCTCTAAATGACCAACATCAGGCTTACAATGGCTTTGTATAGTCAATGTGGTTCACCCTCCCCACTGAAACACCTTACTGATCACCCCTTTACTTCTAAATGTAGACAACTCTGACATTTGGACTGCTTTTGCATGAATGTTCCCTCAGCGCCTGATGGACTTCTTGCTTTTTGTTTAATTTCTAACTTAATGAGGATCTCTACACTCTGCACCGGCCTTATACTGGGGGCCTGATGCAGTATATGTATTCAATTATTATTTTCTAATACAAAACATTTGTTTTAAAGTACATTCGTAATCCAATAGTTGCCCATTTTTGGAAATATCGGCCGTAGGGATTACATTTGGGAACCATTTTTGTTCTTCCTGACCTACATACACCAACCGTATCACTGCACAGAAGGAAGCATTCATCTATTCATGGAGGAGATGCCTGTGGTCCATGGCTGTGTTTAACATTAGCCAGCTAAGAAGATTTGTGCCGTGATGTTAATTTAATAGTAACAAGTTCTTTATTTCTGGAAAGAGACATTGCGGTTAAGTTTGGAAAATGTATTTCTTTTCACTCTTTGAGCACTGACAACCGATTGCCTTGTAGTGTTTAACATTGGAGGGAGGGCAGGCATCCATAAAGCCAATGCACTCACGACACTTAAGCTTATGACAGAGAAAAGCAACAATTAAATAACAATGGGAAAAATAAATGCAGTCTGTTGTAAATAGTAATGTTTCTGTACAAACCTCATTTCGACGTTGCAGGAATGTCTCCGACTCCTCGTGAACTCTCGTCTCCTCCTTTATCTGTCTCTGCAGCAGCTGAGGGAGGAGATAACAATATTTAAAGGAATACTTTAAAATTACATTTTTCGGTCAATTTACTAACACTGTATTACCTTGGATTCTTGAAGACATCAAATCCCAAAATGTAAGACATTTCTTGATTACACATCCGTTTACAAACTCCCCCACAACTTGTTCGGTTTAACCCGAGTCTCGTTTTTCTAGTCCTATGCTCCTATGGGAAATGTACATTGTTACAGCAAAAGTAAAGATAGAGATAAGAATAAAACACTATTAGATAAAGGGCATGCACATCGTAGTGCACTACACACTCGCAATATAAAGTACAAGTTCTGGTAGAAAAGTAGAAGCAGCAGCAGTATTTATCAAATAGATTTAGGGTTGAAAGTGTGTTATGTTGAATACATGTGGTAAAAGCTGGAAAACAGAGGTACAATTATATATTGCACTTACAGATTCTTCTTAGAGTATTACATTGTCCAACTAAGAAGGCAGCCAGTAATAATAATAATTGTACCAAGTACATAAGTCTTAGTTTTGTTGAGTGTGTGGTGGTCTACCAGGGGCCACAGCCAATGGCTAAAACTTTACTACTTAAGAACTCTGGACACACACAGACAGGTAGCACGCTTGCACAACTCTACGGCTCTGTTTTATATAATTACACTTATTTCCAAAGATTCATCAAGAATATTCCGTTTGTGGATTCTCTTCAGTCAGTGTAAAGCAGGGGTGTCACATCGCAGGCCACATCAGCATTATGGTTACCCTCAAAGGGCCGGTGGTAACTTTAAGACTATATCAAGTAAGTAAGTAAGTAAAACTTTATTTATATAGCACCCTTCTCAACACGGATGTACAAAGTGCTTTACAGTACAGTACACAGGACACAATTCACAGTACAACTATAACATGTAGAATAAAAGGCATAAAACGGCAGCAATATATCTATACATTACAATATAACATAACTGTCCCTGCATTCAGTTATTGTTGGTTCTAGTAGTATCGTAAACAATAACCTTTGAAAGCAGAAGTCTAGGCAAAATAATTGGCAGAACATATTCTGTATAATAATAAATAATTGTACATTTAAGAAAAAATTGTTCTGTAACAAAAACTGATTGTTATGAATCAATATAATATGCATAGACACAACAACGGTATGGAGGCACACACACTTACATTTATCTTCTTTTTTGCAACAAAAATCCCATTAATTTATTAGATTATGAAACCTCATTATAACTCATTACACGATCAAAGTTTGGCGATAAAAGTTAAATATTCAGATTTGACTAATTCATTTATTTTAGTTTTCTTTTTTATTTACTAATTCAACTGAGTTTTTTTTAAGAATTCAAGGTACACTGAAAAAACTGAAAGGTCGACTTAAATTACTTTACTTATGAAACAAATTACATACTGTATCATTGTATTCGGTTACCTGAAAGCAATAATATTAAGTTTAAATAAAAGATTATTGGTTCAACTTAATATTATTCCTTTCAACTAACCTATTACAATGATGTGGTATCTGTTGACAAAATACATTTAATTAAAGTAAATGTTTAATTTTTTCAGTGTAGGGAGGTCAGAGTAAAGTAGAGTCTTAGTGTAGACGTGTAACTGAGAAAAATGCACCAACACTAATTATTTTATACCATGATGTGAGAAGTGCGTGTCCTCTCATTTAGTATGGCAGACCAAATTGGAGAACACCTCCCTCAGTGGGCTTGGTTAGGGAGGTGGGACTAACAGGACTAAGATGTATGGACTGTTGGACCCACCTCCTGCTCGTGCTCCAGCAGCTTCCCGGTCTGGCTGCCCTCCCTCTGTGTCTGCTGGAGCTGCAGCTCGAGGTTTTTCTCCTCAAGCTTCTTCCTGTGGGCCATCTTTCCTGACAGATCCTCCATTTTGTGCTGCAGATCTCTGGCCTGCTTGGACAAGTCCTGAGGGAAAGGTATTGGACATTGGATTATTCACCTTCTTGCTGACTAACATATTTCAGTTTGTTCTCAAATAATCATGCAGACAGTTTTATTTCTCTTCCCTTTCTCACCTTCAGTTTCTCATTTTTCTCTTGCGTCTCCTCATGTTGTATTCGCAGAGCTTGATTTCTTTGCTCCAGCTCTTTCTTTGCCTCTCTGGGTGAAGACACACTCACATTACTGATACGAAACAGATCTCCACTCCATCATGTCAAAAAGAAAGATGTTATTTTTATTACTAATAGTGCAGCATAATGTATTATCGGACCTTCTCATTTGGTCATCCCTCTTCTTCTGCTCCTCTTCCTCCCCCAGCTGCACGAGAGAAGTAATGCACTGCTTCTCCTCCAGGTCCACATGCAGCAAAGAAACCTGCTGCGTGATGGACTGACTGCAGAGAAGAACACGAAGACACAAATACTCAGAAAATGTACGATTTTTATTCTGTAACAAAAATCGGTATTTAGCTCTTCTTTTCTTTAAAACATGTATTCAATGCACAGACATAACTTTGTATGTATCTAAGATATTGCAATTGAACTGTAAATTAAGTAAATTATGTTTTCCAATAAAATACATTTGTTCGGTGCAACATAATGTATACTACTTACCAATCTCTCCTAAGCTTGGTCAGCCTGGCTATCTCCTAAACACACACACACACACACACACACACACACACACACACACACACACACACACACACACACACACACACACACACACACACACACACACACACACACACACACACACACACACACACACACACACACACACAGAAAGTCATTTTAGTCTCAAGATTTGTCCAGTAAGATAATGAAATGGAGAATAGCCTAAAACATCATCATCATCATCATCATCATCATCATCATCATCATCATCATCATCATCCGATCAGAGCAGCTGCTTGATGTTCCTCTGGTTCCTCTCAACAGGAACAGGGGATAAGAGTGGTTCACCTGATCCGCTGAATCTCCTCTCTCTTTCCTGATCTGCACCGTCAGGGTGTGTCCCAGGATCTCCAGCTGGTCTGCACAGTCCTCCACTACAGCTGCCAGCCTCAGACTCTGAATCCTGGATAAAGACATCCTGTGGGGACTGGAGAGACAGAGCCGTACAAGTGCCGTACATTCACTAGTTGTGTACTTAAGTACTATTCTGAGGTTCTTGTTCTTCACAATTACATGTTCTGCTACTCTGGATGTGTACGCTACTGCAATACATTTTGGAAGCACTTTTAACTTTAGTTTATTCATTTGACAGCTTTAGTTACTTTGAAGATTCCGTTTTTTAATACAAAATATCCTTCAAATCAACTTATAAACTGTTAAATATATTAAACTACCAGGCAGTATATAAATAATAAAAAATTATCCAAGGTTTATCAACTGAGTTGAGCATATTAGTGCTTGAAAATGAAAATCTAGTGATATATACTTAATTATAAAAAGGGTCATTTTGTACTTCTCATTTTGATTGCTGATTTCTGTACTTAAATAATAATTTGAATGTAGGCTATTTAACAGAGAATGTTTACACTGTGTCATCTCACTGACAAAGATAGATAAGATATTTACGGTTAATAATAAAAAGGTAAGTTTGGTACACCCTTTAGTCTCTTTAACCCTTGTGTGGTGTTGGGTTAATAAGATGTTTTTGGTAGGAACACACACACACACACACACACACACACACACACACACACACACACACACACACACACACACACACACACACACACACACACACACACACACATTCTTTCGTTTCTATTTTGCTGGATGAGTATGCAACCCAGGTCATTTATAATAGTGGACGTGGATTTGTTTCATCATAAAGCATTACTTAATCACAAAAAACATGAATGACATTTCCATTGTTATTGTGACAAAGCATATTATTTTATAACTGTTACCTATATTGTTGGGAATTAAGATAAAGACAATATAAGTTAGGGATTGTAAATGCTGTTATACAGTACCAAAGTGTCCAAACATGAACATAATACAAGGGTTAAGATGGTTTATCTCAAAACTAAAGTTATTTCGGTGTTTCAGTTGCTCTTTAAAATGACAAATATACCAAAATACTTTCCAAGAGTTATTCATTTGTATTCAAAAATCATGTAACGTACGGTAATGTAATCAATAAGTAAGGAAACATCGACGAGGAGACAGAGGCACAGTGAGGCTAATACAGTGGTCACCATGTAGCATGATGCTAGCTAACACGAAGTGTAACAGTCACTTACTTCAGATCCCACAGTTCCTCTCACTCTTGGAGATCAGTATTTTATCCTTCAAAACCAACAACTATATTTCATGTAAAAAGAAAAAACGTTTGACAGTTTACATGTCACTATGGTAACGTACTTTTTTGTCATGGAACTTTATTGACAGAGCAACAAACTGACAATAACGGCTGCATCGTGTTCTCGCGATATAGATCCTTTTCCGAGATGTATTATGCTGTCATCTGCAACTACACATAACATCCATCAAACTACTTTAAAATAATTAAACCAAGGGGATTCAGTTCATTTTCCTACCCTCCCCATTAGAGGGTACTGTTATTAAATGTATAATTATTAACATGCATTTGTATTCATATCAACTAGCCTATTATGCAATAAAGGCAATTTAGCTTTGGTTAAGTGTGTGTCTAGTTGATGCAATATAAAAAACGTTTACAAAAACTCATTGTTACATAATTTGTCACTGTCATTAAGATCTTCCATTTACAATTTTATTTTCACATATATATATATATATATATATAACGTTGACTATATATGTCTCTGGGGAGGACTTGGGTTTGAAACCTATATGGTTTTATAGTGCTATATAAAAGGAATACACTTAAAAAGGACTTCACAAATCACCCAGCAGGGGGCAGCGTGAGTGTATGAAAAGAAGAGATTACTGCACTGAGACTGATCTCAGGTCAGTAGATTTATGCAAGTACTGTTTTCCATCCATCCATTATTTCTTGAGATATTTCAGAGAGGATCAAAGTAGTAAACTGAGCATACAACCTACAGAAATCCCTAAAAAGCAACAAATTAAACAAGCACAATTCACTGGACTGATTTTAGATGTTATATCTTTTGGACATACAACATTAGCATTGACAGCTGTCTGCAATTTCTGTTTTTTTGGAACCTAAATGTTGTGCATTCAGCTGGTTTGAATCTCTCTGCATTTGCACCATAGCTTCTTACATTGGACTGAGCAGGAAACCACTAAATGTTGTATGGCGGCCAGATGCTCAACCGTGCATCTACAGCGCAGTCACACGCACATACACTTGGTGCCCCTCCTCCAGCTGCAGGAACACAGCATCGCCTCCATTACCTGCTGTGTCACGCATGATTTGTGATGACTGCACTTGACATGGGCTAGTTGTTCTTGTGCAGCAATAACTCTGTGGGATGATCTTCCCCAGCATGGTATAAGGTGAAGTAAAAAGACCATGTAGAAACCGAGGGACAGCAAGGTGTTGGTCACATTATTGGAGAAACGTAAATGGACAATCAAACCATTGTAGGGGATCATAAGTGTTGCTCTTTACCTGTGTGAAGACTGTAGACAGATTGAATGTGTGCTACATATAAGAGTTGTGTCTGTAGTAAAGGGTCCAATAGCTCGACCTGCTACAGCCGCCATATTGAACACTACCTTTGTTGTTTCTGAAGAAAGGAATATTATCAGGACCCTGTTATATTTTACACAGGCTCCGCCCTCTACTGGACTCTATGGGTACTACTCTCAACCATGCTATGCCAGCATTCACCGATACCTAGATACATAAACGTAGCCGGCCAATCGTGGTGAGCCTACCTGAATGCACGAGCAGGCCCACAGTATATCAAATCAAGTTTTATTTATATAGCGCATTTATAAACGATTTTTGGTCGAGCCAAAGTGCTGTACATAAAATAAAAATAGCCTAGAGACACTTTACAGCAAATACAACAGCACAGATTGTTCAGAATATCAGTATGAGAAAAACGACACCCTCTATCCTTAGACCCTCACATTGTACAAGGAAAAACTGCCAGAGCAAACCAACCCAGTCTCATAAAAAAACGTGTAATAACTACGTTGGTCCACAACATAGGACGTAGTATTTCTACAAAAACGCCTCTGAAATTGTAAGATCCCTACGTTTTTCCCCCCATTCATTCCAATGGCTGGCGTCTATGTCACGTGATCTTCACATTTCTCCCTGCAGAAAAAAGAAACATGGCCGAACTTCGTTTTATTCTCGGTGTAAAATGCCTATTTTAAAGTTAGTTTGGCCATTAAAATACGTTTTGATGTCATTTGATGCGAGAAATATGAGTTGTTATTTCAGATTATGTGTGCAGTGGATGCACATGATCTTTAGTTTGCTAGTTATTACGAAGATTACTTCAGGGAATTGTGTCTATACAACGTTTTCATTGTCACCAAGGTGGTTGCTGGGGATGCTGCTATCGATATTATTTCTGCTATGTTGTGTAACTGTTTAATGGTGTTTTCTTTATTGCTACCCCCTTCCCCGTCAATGTATAGTGTTGGTCCACAGCGCAAACGTATTAGTTTAACAAAATCCGCATCTAAAATTGTGGCATAGATACGTTATTTTCCCCTTGCTGGCATGTTATGTAGGGCGCACGGCTTCCATTAGGCGCACTGAACAGCTGTGTGTGTGGTTTAGGGACAACCTGATCTCACCAGAATGCGTGACTCCACCACGACTCCTTAACACCACAATGCGTGGTGGAGTCACGAACTTTGTTACATTTGCGTGTCGGCACCACGCAAACAACCCCAATGTAAAGTGAATGAGGCTCCTTTGTCGTGGTGCACACACGCATTTCTACAACGTGCATTGTGTGTAATGCAACTGTTAATTTTATTAAATTAGTTAGTTTTTAAGGAAGGCCAGAGCTTCAGCTGTGTCAAATAGATTGTTCCCTTCAGTTAACGTTATTTAAAAGATAATGATCATGTCCCCTGTATTGTATTACGAGCGTCCATTCCCATTGGATAACGGAGAATTTTACACCCGGAAGTAAGTAGCCTATTCTCCTTACGGCCCGTCTACACTACAGCGTCGAAAGCTCCAAGCAGCTCCAAGCTGCCCATTCACTTTCAATGGGGTGACGTCACGTAGCCGCGCTTTTTCGCCGAACTGAATTGTGGGTAGCCGAGCAAGGCGTCTCAGGCGACCCAGGCGACCAGAAGTTGAACATTGTTCAACTTCTGGTCGCCTGGACGCCGGAGTAGCCAGCGCCAGCCAATCAAATCCCGTTTCCCAAAATCTGACAGCTGAAGCGCTAGCCAATCAAACCGCGTCTAAGCTGGGAGAGATATCCCGCCGTTCATTTCTATATTTTCAAAAAAAGTCGGAGGAGAAACTAACTATCGCCGTAGCGAATCACCCGGTTTTGTATGACCAGACCCTCTTCACCTCCCGGGATACAAACCGGAGGAACCAGGCATGGAGGGAGGTGGCAGAGACAGTGGGGGAAACTGGTAGGTTTTCGCCTGTTTGGGGAGTTTATATATATATTGCTCGCATAAAATCCCCGGGGGTTTTTGCTTTGTATGTCGGGGGCGGGAGATTCATGTGATTGGTTGTTGGCCGTGTTGCTTGAATAAAATCCCCAAGCTCCAGACACGCCCAGCTCCAAGCTATTTTTGGAGCTGTAGTGTGGACGCTCCGTTACTGTCGATTGATTTTACAGTGATATCTGCACTACTCATCGACTAAAAAAGACCAAATTGTCCTAGTTAATTACACAACATTGATTGGTTTGAATTGTGTGCAATGCTTTTGTATTTTCCCCCTTCAATTCTGAGAAACAAATATTTTTTCGGAGTTTTTGGACGGCAGAAGACACTACACTACCCAGAATCCTCAGCTATCGTTTGGGACTACATCATGAACCCCGTGATCAGTCCTCAAGCTCTGTGATTGGTTGACCTCCAACTGCATTCCATATGAAAAAAAAGGTTTCGTAAAAGAGAAAATCATACTTTATTCAGCAGTGCTTGCTTTACTCTTTGAAAGTCATCACATGAATGCATTGTAATAAATGGTTTGGCTGCATTAAATATTACACATCTGTCTTAGTTCTTTATTTATCTACAGAGATCGGGCTCAGAATACACCGGAAACTATTCTTTTACCGTTCTGTTTTAATTTCACAATAAAGTTAGTAGTAATATTTTGTTTTGATATTATTGTTTTTTATTAACTACTAGACGACTGGGTCATGTTAAGACCATCTTTTTTTGGTTGCTATGGGTTTTTTCCATCGCTTTTGTGTTACAAATATCAAAACAATAACAAAATAATATTCGTCGTAAACTAAACCGGAAACAGCAGTATATTTTATTTTGTTAACACTGTAAACTTGACAGCCTTTTAACCTATGCTTTTAACCCAAACCACCTACTGGTTAAAGCACGTTATTACACGTTTAGAGTAATTGCAATGCAGGAAGATTGTGTTGCTTTTTAATGACTGTTTAAAATGCCTTTTTCTTAATGTCTTTCATTTTTGTAAAGCACTTTTGAATGTGTTATATTTTATGAAAACATTCAAATATTAAGAGTACATACAACATAGTGGGAAAGTAGAAGGTCAATTATATAAATATAGAATAGAAAATATCAAGAAGATACTCAAATGATATCTAGAGTAAAACAGTTTAGTGCCTGATAGGAGGATGTGCTAACTAATAAGGCTTTATTTAAAGAAATGTGCAGAATACGACAGTGTAATGGTGGAAGTATACACACATTGATAGATGTCTTGTAATGCACTGTTGAGGAACCTGTGACCCAAGTTTTTCATTCATTGCATAACTACACTGTTGTGTATATGATATGTCAATAAACCTTAGAAAATCTTGAAATCTTGAAAGGGATGTGCAAAATAGCAATTATATACAGTCTTTAATGAACTATTAGAGAATAACGAGTAATGAACATGCTTTAAACGGATCTGCAGATAAATATTTAGTCTTCTCAAGCACCAACTATCAAATATCTCGCCTGATTGTTGGCACTTGACAATCACCTTCACTGAATTTCATTCAGGTGTAACTAAAGTCTGATTTAAGGGTTGTTTATATTTCACATCATTAATCAAAATCTGTAAAGTAACTAAAATAAATGTAGTGGATTAAAAATACCAGGTTAACCTTAAAGAAAGCCCTCAGGATTATAAAAGACCCCCATCACCCCAGCCACAAACGGTTCTGTCTGCTGCAGTCTGGCAGGCGGTACCACAGCATTCGGACTAAAACCACCAGACACAGAGACAGCTTCATCCCACAGGCCAGAAGACTATTAAACACCTGAATTTAGAAATAACATTCATCTGGCTGCTACTTAGAAATTATTTATCTCATATATCATATTCCAATCACTTGTATATAGACTCTTATTGCACTATTTCACTATTTTTTCTGTGCATCTGTTTTATTGCGTAGCACTGTTGGAGGAGCCTGTGACCTAAGGGGGGGAGGGGGGTAGGACACGTTCGATTCCTGTTTTGAATAGTGTGCCGTCGATGGGTTTCATTCCATTTCAAAGTCCTTTTGGACGCTCTGTGTAAACGTCGCGCATCCAATCACAGAGGTTGAGGACTGATCACGGGGTTTGTCAAGCTAAGCACATGGTGTAGTCCCAAACGATAGCTGAGGATTCTGGGTAGTGTAGTGTCTTCTGCCGTCCAAAAACTCCGAAAATATATTTGTTTCTCCGAATCGAAGGGGGAAAATACAAAAGCATTGTACACAATTCAAACCAATCAATGTTGTGTAATTAACAAGGACAATTTGGTGTTTTTTAGTCGATGAGTAGTGCAGATATCACTGTAAAATCAATCGACAGTAAGGAGAATAGGCTACTTACTTCCGGGTGTAAAATTCTCCGTTATCCAATGGGAATGGACGCTCGTAATACAATACAGGGGACATGATCATTATCTTTTAAATAACGTTAACTGAAGGGAACAATCTATTTGACACAGCTGAAGCTCTGGCCTTCCTTAAAAACTAACTAATTTAATAAAATTAACAGTTGCATTACACACAACGCACGTTGTAGAAATGCGTGTGTGCACCACGACAAAGGAGCCTCATTCACTTTACATTGGGGTTGTTTGCGTGGTGCCCACACGCAAATGTAACAAAGTTCGTGACTCCACCACGCATTGTGGTGTTAAGGAGTCGTGGTGGAGTCACGCATTCTGGTGAGATCAGGTTGTTTAGGGATGATGTGGCCGGTAAAGCTCTGTCCAAGAAAAGCCTGAGAGGATGGCTCTGCGAGATCCTTCCTCAATGGGGTCTATGCAAACTCTACACGTGGTATGGCTGTATCAACAGCCTTGTTCAACGGCGTGAGTATACATACATATGCACGGCGGCGTCTTGGCCTACGCCAG